>NC_081556.1:138694629-138759629 GCF_963082655.1 Stomoxys calcitrans | reverse complement strand
AATTGTGTATAACAAAATATTGGTCTTTTTAATAGCTATATCTAAAAATAAACCGCTCTGAACCATATACGCCACGGATGTCGAAAAGCCTAACATAAATCACTGTGTCAAATTTCAGTGACATCCGATTATAAATGCGCATTTTATGGGGGCGAGAATTCAAATCGAGATATCGGTCTACATGGCAGCTCTATTCAAATCTGGGCCGATTTGGGCCAAATTGAAGAAGGACGTCGAAAAGCCTAACACAAATCACTGTCTCAAATTTCAGCGACATCGGATAATAAATGCGCCTTTTAAGGGCCCAAAACCTTAAATAGAGAGATTGGTCTATATGGCAGCTATATTCAAATCTGGAGCGATTTGGGCCAAATTGAAGAAGGACGTCGAAGGCCCTAAAACCGAGAGATCGGTCTATATGGCAGCTATATCCAAATCTGGACCGATCTGTGCCAAATTGAAGAAGGATGTCGAAGGGCCTAAGACAACTCACTGTCCCAAATTTCAGCAAAATCAGATAATAAATGTGGCTTTTATGGGCCTAAGACCCTAAATCTGAGTATCGGTCTATATGGCAGCTATATCCAAATCTGAACCAATCAGTGCCAAATTGACGAAGTATGTCGAAGGGCCTAAGACAACTCACTGTCCCAAATTTCAGCAAAATCAGATAATAAATGTGGCTTCTATGGGCCTAAGACCCCGAATCGGAGGATCGGTCTATATGACAGCTAAGTCCAAATCTGGACCGATCTGGGCCAAACTGATGAAGGATGTCGAAGGGCCTAAGACAACTCACTGTCCCATATTTCAGCAAAATCAGATAATTAATGTGGATTTTATGGGCTTAAGACCCTAAATCTGAGTATCGGTCTTTATGGCAGCTATATCGAGATCTGAACCGATCAGTGCCAAATTGAAAAAAGATGTCGAAGGGCCTAAGACAACTCACTGTCCCAAATTTCAGCAAAATCAGATAATAAATGTGGCTTTTATGGGCCTAAGACCCCGAATCGGAGGATCGGTCTATATGACAGCTATGTCCAAATCTGGACCAATCTGGGCCGAACTGAGGAAGGATGTCGAAGGGCCTAAGACAACTCACTGTCCAAAATTTCAGCAAAATCGGATAACAAATGTGGCTTTTATGGGCCTTAGACCCCAAATCGGAGGATCGGTATATATGGCAGCTATATCCAAATCTGAACCGATCTGGGCCAAATTGACGAAAGATGTCGAATGGCTCAACACAACTCACTGTCCCAAACTTCAGCAAAATCGGATAATAAATGTGGCTTTTATGGGCCTTAGACCCCAAATCGGAGGATCGGTCTATATGACAGCTATGTCTAAATCTGGACCAATATGGGCCAAATTGACGAAGGATGTCGAAGGGCCTAACACAACTCACTGTATCAAATTTCAGCAAAATCATATAATAAATATGACTTTTATGGGCCTAAGACCCCGAATCGGAGGACCGGTCTATATGACAGCTATGTCCAAATCTGGACTGATCTGAGCCAAATTGACGAAGGATGTCGAAGGGCCCAACACAACTCACTGTCCCAAGTTTCAGCAAAATCGGATAATAAATATGACTTTTATGGGCCTAAGACCCTAAATCGGAGGATCGGTCTATATGACAGCTATATCCAGATCTGAACCGATCTGGGCCAAATTGATGAATAATGTCAAAGGGCCTAACGCAACTCACTGTCCCAAATTTCAGCAAAATCGGATAATAAATATGGCTTTTATTGGCCTAAGACCCTAAATCGGAGGATCGGTCTATATGGGGGGCCATATCAAGATA
Organism: Stomoxys calcitrans; assembly: GCF_963082655.1. Taxonomy (NCBI): domain Eukaryota; kingdom Metazoa; phylum Arthropoda; class Insecta; order Diptera; family Muscidae; genus Stomoxys; species Stomoxys calcitrans. The sequence goes on along the minus strand of NC_081556.1, from coordinate 138,757,813 downwards.
TAGTCCGATATAGCCCATCTTCGAACTTAAGCTGCTTATGGACAAAAAAAGAGTCTGCGCAAGGTTTCAGCTTAATATATCTATTTTTAAAGACTGTAGCGTGATTTCAACAGACAGACGGACGGACATGTCTAGATCGTCTTGGATTTTTTCTGGGATTCCATCCCTTCATCAGCGGTAATCTTCGACGAATTACCCACCCAGTCAATCATCAATGTTATGAGCTTAGACAAAAAAAGGTTTAAATGAGAATGCACTACTGCTCATAACTTTCAAGAAAGCTGTCAAATAATTTACCATGCTATGACTACTGCTTGCAAAAATTTCAGCCAAATCGGACAAAAATTGCGGTTTGTAAGGGCTCAAGAAGTCAAGTCGGGAGATCGGTTTATATGGTAGCTATATCAGGTTATAGACCGAACTAAACCGTACTGGAGACAGTCGTTGAGAGTCATAAGAAAACACTATGTGCAAAATTTAAGTCAAATTGGTTGAACATTGCCGATTCCAGGGGCTCAAGAAGTCAAATCGTGAGATCGGTTTATATGGGAGCTATACCAGGTTATAGACCGATTTGGATCGTACTTGACAGAGATGTCGGAGGTCACAACAAAATTCTATGAGCAAAATTTCAGCCAAATCGGACAAAAATTGTGGCTTCCAGGGGCTCAAGAAGTAAAATCGGGAGATCGGTCTATATAGCAGCTATATCAGATTATTGACCGATTTGAATCGTACTCGACACAATTATTGGAGGTCACAACAAAATGCTATGAGCAAAATTTCAGCCAAATCGGACAAAAATTGTGACTTCCAGGGGCTCAAGAAGTCAAATCGGGAGATCGGTTAATATGGGAGCTATATCACGTTATAGATCGAGTTGGACCGTACTTAGTACAGTCGTTGGAACCGATTGGCTGGCCAAAAACTGTGCTAAGTATGGTTGAAATCGGCTCATAGTCTGATATAGCTACCATATAAACCGATCGTGGATCTTGACATTTTGGGCCGCCAGAGGGAGCGATTCTTAGCCATATAAACCGTTGGTGGATCTTGACATTTTGGGCCGCTAAAGGGAGTGAGTCTTAGCCGATTTGGTTGAAATTATGCATGAAGTGCTTTATTTTAACATCCAACAACTGTACTAAGTGTGATTCAAATCGGTCCATAACCTGATATAGCTGCCACATAAGCCCATCTTAGATCTTGACTTCTTGAGCCACTAGAGGGCGCTATTCTCTTCCGATTTGCCTGAAAATTTGAACGAAATGTTTTGTTTTGACTTCCAACAACTGTGCTAAGTATGGTTGAAATCGGTAGATAACCTGATACAGCTGCCATATAAACCGATCTTGGATCATGACTTCTTAAGCCACTAGAGGGCGCTATTCTCTTCCAATTTGCCTAAAATTTTGAACGAAGGGTTTTATTTTGAATTCCAACAACTGTGATGGGTGTGGTTTAAATCGGTCCATAACCTGATATAGCTGCCATATAAACCGATCTGGGATCTTGACTTCTTGAACCACTAGAGGGCGCATTTCTTAACAGATTTGGCTAAATTTTTGCATGAGCTGTGTTGTTATGACTTCCAACAACTGTGCAATGTATGGTTAAAATCGGTAGATAACCTGATATAGCTGCCATATAAACCGATCTTGGTTCTTGACTTCTCGCGCCACTAAAGGGCGCTATTCTCTTCCGAGTTGCCTGAAAATTTGAACGAAATGTTTTGTTATGACTTCCAAGATTTGTGCAAGTATGATTCAAATCAGTGGATAACCTGATATAGCTGCCATATAAACCGATCTGGGATCTTGACTTCTTGAGCCACTAGAGGGTGCAATTCTTAACAGATTTGGCTAAAATTTTGCATGAACTGTTTTGTTATGACTTCCAGCAACTGTGCAAAGTATGGTTCAAATCGGTAGATAAATTGATATAGCTGCCATATAAACTGATCTTGGATCTTGACTTCTTAAGCCACTAGAGGGCGCAATTCTCCTCCGATTTGGGTGAAATTCTGCACGATGTGTGTTGTTTTGACTCCCAAAAACTGTGCTAGGTTAGGTTAGGTAAGAGTGGCAGTCCTTTACCGACCAACTAAGACAATTCTAAGTCCTTTGTGATATCACAGCAGGAAAAAAGTAAGGCTTCTGGCGGGAATCGAACCTACGACCCCTGCACTGGTAATCCAAGCACGCCAGCAACTCTAGCTAAGTATGGTTCAAATCGGTATAAAACCTGATGTAGCTGCCACATCAACCGATCAGAGATTTTGACTTCTTGAGCCACTAGAGGGCGCAATTCTTATCCTCTTTTGGCAGACATTTTTTACAACGGCTTCTCCCATGACCTTCAACATACATGTCCAATATGGTCTGAATCGATCTATAGCTTGATGAAGCTCCCATAAATTTCAGCCCTGTCGAACTTAGCACGCTCTTACCTGTTTTTTTTTATGAAAAATTTTCTTAACATTTTACAATTTTGTAACTTGCGTCATTTTGCATTGCAGTTAAAATACGTTTTCACTTGATTACGAGTATAAACTTCCTTAATATGAAAAAAAAGGATTGTTTCCATATCAACCCTCCCCCCCCCCATCAGCCATTTAAGATATGTGAAAACAATTACTAAAGTAAAATGTTGGCCACCGTGCATTGTTGCATGGAAAGCGGTTGGTCAATGGAAAAAGTTAATGGATATGTGTGTTGTTGTCCTTTTTTTTATTATTTGTATATGGCCATTTTATGGCCATATAGATTTTTATAAAATGAAAATAAATTAGGAAAATACCAAAACACAATATAAAACCATTTGTTAAAAAATATGCGCTGGTATCAAAGATACCATGCTGCGTTTTGCCTCACCGTTGGCAGTGGGCGATGAAAAAGTGTACCAGATTTAGGCAGCTGATTAAATTTTTATGGGTACCTATAAATTCCGAGTGAGTGTTATTTATTGGCATTTAAAGGGGTCTTCTTATACAAATAAATAAATATTCCATATTTAAACATGTGTGTGTGTGTGTGTGTTTGCTGGGACACAATTGGTTCAACAGAATTTATTTAAGATGGAGTTGATTGAGTTGGAGATGCTGGAGATTGCAGCTATTTTGTTCAAATTAAGATTTCTCCAAGAGATAGCAATGGCTTTTTTTTTACGGGAATGAGTGTTTGGTTAGAAAAAGGTAATTTTTTGCTACACTCAGAGATTTTTGTTAGATAAAACAGCAAAAAATGTCTGCTGTAACAGCAGAAAGTAAAGAAAATAAAATAAACGGATAAAAAAAGCATAGAAAATGTTGAGTTCTTTTAAAAAATTGTCAAGTTTAAGTTTTGAACCACTTTGTTGCAATTTAATCAACTTTTATTTTAAAATGAAAATTTTTTAAATTTTTGAGTTTTATTAAAATTGTGTAAAAATGAGATTTTCATGAAAAATTCATTCATGGAAATTTCACCACGGTTTTATGTTTTTTTTGGTGTGCTTTGTCTCCTCAAATCTTTTCATTTTCTTACCCAGTGTCATTGGACCAGAATCTTTTTTTGTTGTTGTGTAAATTGCTTGAATTTTTCTACCTCTTTAATATGTTTATTAAAAAAGGCTCATTTGAATTTTTATTAACTTTTCATGAAAGCCTGTTGAAACCGAATCTCAGTTTGTTCCTATCTTTTTGGAAAGATTTTGACGTGTATCGTGTTTTGTGCTCATCATCCAACTTTTTTTTTTTTTTGTTTCGTTTTGGACGGATGGTGTTTTGTGTCGTGACATTGAATGAACAAAACTCTCCATGGTTGTGTATTTGTATTTCACAGACCGAACGTTTGTTCCGTCTTGCTAAAATTGCTTTTTTTTTGTTTTAGAACTTTTTTTCTTAGTTGGTTGTTTTATTTGCGTATTTATGCACGTCTACTTTTTCGTACATCTAGTTTCGTCTTCATTATTTGGTTAAAGCAATCCACTTAGATTTTCTTTGAAGGAAATGCCAGAGAGGATAGGATGGCTGAGGAAAATATACGAGGTTGGGTAAATAATCCAGTGAAAAGATTTTTTGGAGGTAAAACTTTGTTAAAATATTTGGAAAATTCAGTTTCACTTTGGCCAGATTTCTATGAATATAAAATTTTTACCAAATTATTGGAAAACAAGTAAAAAGCGGAAAGTTCGGCCGGGCCGAACTTTGGATACCCACCACCTCGGGTATATTTGTAAACCACCTTTCATCAAAATCAAATTTCAGTGAAATCGGATTATAAATGCGCTTTTTATGGGGCCAAGACTTTAAATCGAGATATCGGTCTACATGGCAGCTACATCCAAATCTGGACCGATTTGGGCCAAGGTGTAGAAAAATGTCGAAGAGCCAAACACAACGCACTATCCCAAATTTCGGCGAAATCGGACAATAAATGCGCCTTTTGAGGGCGCAAAACCTTAAATGGAGAGAGATTGGTGTGTATGGAAGCTATATTCAAATCTGGACCGATCTGAGCCAAATTGACGAGGAATGTCGAAGGGCCCAACACAACTCACTGTCCCAAATTTCAGTAAAATCTGATAATAAATGTGGCTTTTATGGGTCTAAGGCCCTTAATCTAAGGATCACCTATATGGTAGCTATATCCAAGTCTGGACCGATCTGGGCCAAATTGACGAAGGATGTCGAAGGCCCCAACACAACTCACTGTCCCAAATTTCAGAAAAATCGGATAATAAATGTGGCTTTTATGGCCCTAAGACCCTAAATCGGAGGATCGGTCTATATGGCAGCTATATCCCAATCTGGACCGATCTGTGCCATATTGCGGAAGTATGTCAAGGGGCTTAACTTAACTCACTGCCCCAAATTTCAGCAAACTCGGATAATAAATGTGGCTTTTATGGGCTTAAGACCCTAAATCGGAGGATCGGTCTATATGGCAGCTATATCCAAGTCTAAACCGATCTGATCCAAATGGACGAAGAATGTCAAAGGGACTAACGCAACTCACTGTCCCGAATTTCAGCAAAATCGGATAATAAATGTGGCTTTTATGGGCCTAAGACCCAAAATCGGAGCATCGGTCTATATGGCAGCTATATTAAAATCTGGACCGATCTGGGACAAATTGACGTAGAATGTCGAAGGGCCTAATACAAATCACTGTCCCAAATTTCAGTAAAATCTGATAATAAATGTGGCTTTTATGGGTCTAAGACCGTAAATCGGAGGATCGGTCTATATGGCAGCTATATTCAAATCTTGACCGATCTAGGCCAAATTGACGTAGAATGTCGAAGGGCCTAATACAAATCACTGTCCCAAATTTCAGTAAAATCTGATAATAAATGTGGCTTTTATGGGTCTAAGACCGTAAATCGGAGGATCGGTCTATATGGCAGCTATATTCAAATCTTGACCGATCTAGGCCAAATTGACGAAGAATGTCGATGGGCCTAACACAATTCACTGTTTAAAATTTCAGCAAAATCGGATAATAAATGTGGCTTTTATGGGCCTAAGACCCTAAATCGGAGGGTCGGTCTATATGGCAGCTATATCCAAATCTGAACCGATCTAATCCAAATTAACGAAGGACATCGAAGGGCCTAGCACAACTCACTGCCCCAAATTTCAGCAAAATCAGATAATAAATGTGGCTTTTATGGGCCCAAGACCCTAAATCGTAGGATCGGTCTATATGGCAGCTATGTCCAAATCTGGACCGATCTGGAGCAAATTGAAGAAGGATGACGAAGGGCCTAGCACAACTCACTGCCCCAAATTTCAGTAATATCGAATAATAAATGTGGCTTTTATGGGCTTAAGACCCTAAATCGGAGGATCGGACTATATGGCAGCTATATCCAAATCTGAACCGATCTAAATGGACGAAGAATGTCAAAGGGACTAACGCAACTCACTGTCCCAAATTTTAGCAAAATCGGATAATAAATGTGGCTTTTATGGCCCTAAGACCCTAAATCGGAGGGTGGGACTATATGGCAGCTATATCCAAATCTGAACCGATCTGAGCCAAATTAACAAAAGATGACGAAGGACCTAACACAACTCACTGTTTCAAATTTCAGCAAAATCGGATAATAAATGTGGCTTTTATGGGCTTAAGACCCTAAATCGGCCGATCGGTCTGTAAGGGGGCTATATCAAGATATAGTCCGATATAGCCCATCTTCGAACTTAGCCTGCTTATGGACAAAAAAGGAATCTGTGCCAAATTTCAGCTCAATAACTCTATTTTTAAAGACTGTAGCGTGATTTTAACAGACAGACGGACGGACATATCTATTAGATCGTCTTAGATTTTTGCGCAGATCAAGAATATATATACTTAATAGGGTCGGAAATGGATTTTTCGATGTGTTGCAAACGGAATGACTAAATGACTATATCCCTTATCCTATGGTGGTGGTTATAAAAAAGCCTTGTAGAAGCCATGGCTGTGGAGTCGACCGGGGTCGAGTTTTTGAGGCCGGAGTTGAAGTCGGAGTCGGACTATTAATCCGGAGTTATATTCGAAGTTGAGTACACTTGCCCCGATTCCGAACCACTCTCCCAATCCGGCTTAACACTCCGACTCCAACTTAGACTCCGACCCGGGGTCGAGCGCTAGACTCCGCAGCCCTGGGAGAAGCAAAATTTGCAATGAAAATGCCATTTAGACTTCAAATGCAAATCTATTATAAAAAATGAAATTGTTGCGCTTTTTTAGTTTGTTTGTCTGTTCCGTATAGACTCAAAAACGGCTGATATATGAGGGTGGCGGACCCTCACTCGTATATCACAATTTTCAAAAACGCCAGACCTCGGAGATACGTGCACCGATTTAAGCGAAATTTTATATGCCACTTTATGGTATCCCAAAACATGAAATTGGTATAAAATTTTTGCGACCAATAACCTGGGGGGACGCCCCATCCTAAAACCCAACCGAGCGGACATGTTTACCGATTGTCACAATATGGGTATCAAATGAAAGGTATTTAAGAGTAGAGTACGAACTTGTTATACAAAATTTCGCCCAAAGTGTTCGGGAGGTCCCCCACCCCGAAAAAAAACCTCCCAACAGGACTGTTTCGCCACTTTGGGCAATATGGGTATCAAATGAAAGGTATTTAAAAGTAGAGTACAAATCTGACCTAATAATGTATCCCTTGGTCTCTGAGAGGCCTCCCCAACCCCCAAAACCCCCCAGCACGAACATGTTTACCGATTGAGACAAAATGGGTATCAAACGAAAGGTATTTAAGAGCAGAGTACGAACTTGGAACAAAAATTTGGTATCCTTATTTTGGGTGGAACATCTAGAGGCCGCGCCGAAATATAAACCAATAATGACAACATCTGGCTCAAATGAAAAGTATTTGAGATTAGATCACGAATCTGATATATGGGCGTCCACTTTACCGACAAAAATACCCCCATATCGGATATATTTACCGACCACAGCAATATAAGGCTCAAATGAAAGGTATTTGGGAGTACAGCACAAAAATGATATCCACATTGGGGCGAAATATCTGAAAGGCCATATCAGCACCCCAAAACAGGACTAATTTCCCGCCCGTGTCATTTTAGGGCTCAGATAAAATAAGAGAGTGAAAGAAGGCGCAGCGTAGCGGGCCCTATCCAGCTAGTTTGCCCATAAGCACTAAAGAACAGGGGCAAACTTCTCACCTATCAATGAGTGCTGTCCGCTTCAAGTTTAAGCTCTATGAAAGGAGCCTCCTTTGTATAGCTAAGTCCTAATGGCGTGCCGCAGTGCGACACCTCACAAATGTCGCCAGTATTAGTAAGGTAAAAACATCGCTGAAAACTCGGCATGGGATAGCTGTGAGCACCGCGCAGGCTGGAACATTGAGCTTCAATTTGTGTGGTGTCCATTGTTGTCATTAAAAGCTTAACTGCGAGCTACCGGGCGCGTCCACAGGTAGTGGATAGTGAAATGCTCCATACGGAGTAGCTGCAACGACAGTCGCGGAAAATTAGCGGTATCGAGCGGAGAGTCTCAGTGAGAGGCCGGGGGGCACCGGCTCTTGCACAAATACTGAGTGCCTATGATGCTCGATATGACAAGGCGAGTTATTGGCGCCTTTAAATAACCAATGGCCACTATGTTCCCGTGGCGATCGGTCCATTGGACTGGAACGTGATAGCCCACTTACAGGAGCTTGACGAGTATAGCCACCTCCACATGAAAATGTGGCTACAACAACAACAATCACTGAACATTTTTTCTGATGTTCTCGCCAGGATTCGAACCCAGGCGTTCAACGCCATAGGCGACCATGCTAACCCTTGCGCTACGGTGGCCTACCATTTTGACTTCAAGGCAAGTCACTATTTTTGCAAAGAGTATCGAAATTTTGGAAAAAATTTTTTACTCTTGCAGATTTTTGCACTTCGTCCTTACAAAATGTCCTCTCCTCCTATCATCGAATATTCTTTACATCACAGTTTTTAAAAAGCTTTCGTTTTTGGCTACCACACACAAAATGGAGTACCGACACCAACACTTACTAGAACAAAAACAAAAACCTTCAACTACAAGTAATTGTCCAAATAAACGTCTGCACAATGGGGTTGTCAGCTGCATCACAAAAAAAAAGTGTTCCCTCAACATAAGTTGACACTCCAGGCACTGTTGCTGTTACCAAAGCCGCCGTTTTGGCTATGGCTGTCCTCATTGATATGACAGTGTCACTGCCGGGCAAAGGGAGGAGGCAAGCATGATGATGATGATGGGGGCTGATGGCCGAAGGGCAGTGAAATAAACGAATTTTCAACGCCATGTTGTTCTAGTGGTTTGGAGTTTTTCTGATGTTTGTTGGCTGTTATTTTTTTTTTTTTTTTGAGATTGAGTTAGTTCCTGTATATTTGTGTGCGCATGGGTATGTGAGGGAGTGTTTTAGGAATTTGCCATTGGCCATGGCCTAAACTAATGTCTATGTCATTGTTGCTGTAGTTTTTTTTTTCTTGCGTATTGCTCTGTACTGTTCGACATTCGTTTTGGGGCCCAGATAACAACAAAGGTTTGTCAGGCACAAGCCAAAAAAAAGTGTTGCTTCATAGTGCGCGGCAAAAAGAAAATAAAACACAGTGAAAGAAAATGTGGGGCCTTAACCCATTTTAGACCACTATCTCTTCTAGTGGTGCAATAGCTTTGAAACTTTCGCTTCGCTGATAAACCTACACTCGGTGTGGTATAGATTCGGAGAAATCGGGGTTGGGAGAAAAGATAGGACAGACACTATATTTATTACAAACAAATAAAAGCGTGCTAAGTTCGGCCGGGACGAATCCTATATACCCTCCACTATGGATCGCATTGTGGTGTTCATTTCTAGGCATCTTTTCTTAGGCAAAAAAAGGATAAAAGAATAGATTTGCTCTGCCATTAGAGCGATATCTAGATATGGTCCGGTTCGGACCACAATTAAATTATATGTTGGAGACATGTGTAAAATGTCAGTCAATTCGAATAAGAATTGCGCCCTTTGGGGGCTCAAGAAGTAAAGGGTGGTTTTTTTTGAGGTTAGGATTTTCATGCATTAGTATTTGACAGATCACGTGGGATTTCAGACATGGTGTCAAAGAGAAAGATGCTCAGTATGCTTTGACATTTCATCATGAATAGACTTACTAACGAGCAACGCTTGCAAATCATTGAATTTTATTACCAAAATCAGTGTTCGGTTCGAAATGTGTTCATTCACCGTAACGTTGCGTCCAACAGCATCTTTGAAAAAATACGGTCCAATGATTCCACCAGCGTACAAACCACACCAAACAGTGCATTTTTCGGGATGCATGGGCAGTTCTTGAACGGCTTCTGGTTGCTCTTCACTCCAAATGCGGCAATTTTGCTTATTTACGTAGCCATTCAACCAGAAATGAGCCTCATCGCTGAACAAAATTTGTCAAAATTTGAACACATTTCGAACCGAACACTGATTTTGGTAATAAAATTCAATGATTTGCAAGCGTTGCTCGTTAGTAAGTCTATTCATGATGAAATGTCAAAGCATACTGAGCATCTTTCTCTTTGACACCATGTCTGAAATCCCACGTGATCTGTCAAATACTAATGCATGAAAATCCTAACCTCAAAAAAAATCACCCTTTAAAATAGAGAGTTCGATTTATATGGGAGCTGTATCAGGCTATAGACCGATTCAGACCATAATAAACATGTATGTTGATGGCCATCAGAGAATCCGTCATGCAAAATTTCAGACAAATCGGATAACAATTGCGACCTCTAGAGGCTCAAGAAGTCAAGATCCCAGATACGTGTATATGGCAGCTATATCAGGTTATGAACCGATTTGAATTTTATTTGGCACAGTTGTTGAAAGTCATAATAAAATACATCATGCAAAAATTCAGCCAAATCGGATAGGAATTGCGCTCTCTAGAGGCTCAAGAAGTCAGGACCCCAGATCGGTTTATATGGCAGCTATATCAGGTTTTTAAACCGATTTAAACCATACTTGGCACAGTTGTTGGATATCATAACAAAATACTTCGTGCAATATTTCATTCATATAGGATAAAAATTGCGCTCTCTAGTGGTTCAAGAAGTCACGATCGGTTTATATGGCAGCTATATCAGGTTATTGACCGATTTGAACCTAACATAGCACACTTGTTGGAAGTCATAACAAAACACGTCGAGCAAAATTTCAGCCAAATCGGATGGGAATTGCGCACTCTAGACGCTCAAGAAGTCAAGACCCCAGATAGGTTTATATGACAGCTATATCATGTTATTGACCGATTTCAACCATACTCAACACAATTTTTGAAAGTGATATCAAAACACTATGTGCAAAATTTCAGTCAAATTGGACGAGAATTACGCCCTCTAGAGGCTCAAGAAGTCAAGACCCAAGATCGGTTTATATGGTAGCTATATCAGGTTATGGACCGATTTGCGCCATACTTAGAACAGTTATTGGATGTCATAGAGAAACACCTCTTGCAAAATTTCAGCCAAGTCGGATAATAATTTCGTCCTCTAGTGGCTCAAGAAGTCAAGACCCCAGATCGGTTTATATGGCAGTTATATCAGGTTATGGGGCGATTTGAAATATTCTTAACACAGTTGTTGGAAGTCATAACAAAACACGTCGAGCAAAATTTCTGTCAAATCGGATGGGAATTGCGCATTCTAGACGCTCAAGAAGTCAAGACCCCAGATTGGTTTATATGACAGCTATATCAGGTTATTGACCGATTTCACACTCGGCACAGTTATTGAAAGTGATATCAAAACACGTCGTGCAAAATTTCAGTCAAATTGGACGAGAATTACGCCCTCTAGAGGCTTAAGAAGTCAAAACCCAAGATCGGTTTATATGGCAGCTATATCAAAACATGGACCGATTTGGCCTGTTTACAATCCCAACCGATCTACACTAATAAGAAGTATTTGTGCAAAGTTTCAAGCGGCTAGCTCTACTCCTTAGAAAGTAGGCGAGCTTTCGAAAGACAGACGGACGGACATGGCTAGTTCGACATAAAATTTCACGACGATCAAGAATATATATACTTTATGGGGTCTTAGACGCATATTTCGAGGAGTTACAAACATAATGACGAAATTAGTATACGCCCATCCTATGGTGGGGGGTATAAAAAAATATATAACCTATGTTTCCTGTTTTTTATTCTACGGAACAAACAAACAAACTGAGTCTCATATAATAATGATTGGTCATATGCCCATTTGGGTCGTGTTTAGGGGTGGGGTGACCCTACACTTCGATCTGATTTTGTATATCTGTTTCGTAATCTACTCGTGAATACCTTTCATTTAAGCCCCATATTGATATGGACGACCAATTTGTCTGCTTTTAGACATTTTGGGGTTAGGGCGACTTCCTGGCTAATTGGACTCAAGATTTAATACCCTATACGTATTCTACTCTTCAATACCTTTCATTTGATACCCATATTGTCTTTATCGGTTCACTTGTGATTTTGGGTGGTATTTTTGGGATAACGGAGAGGGTCCATTCCCTTCCGATATCAACAAATTATAAGGCATATTTCTTTTGCTTGCCCATATTCGAAATCTAATCCCGAATACCTCTCATTTGAGTCCCATATTGTTATGCTCGTCCAATGAACCTATTTTAGGAGGGTTTTGGGGTTGGGGCGACCCCCCCGTTACTTGGACCTAATTTTTATACCCTCCACCATAAGATGGGGGGTATACTAATTTCGTCATTCTGTTTGTAACTACTCGAAATATTCGTTTGAGACCCCATAAAGTATATATATTCTTGATCGTCGTCACATTTTATGTCGATCTAGCCATGTCCGTCCGTCCGTCCGTCCGTCCGTCTGTCTGTCTAAAGCACGCTAACTTCCGAAGGAGTGAAGCTAGCCGCTTGAAATTTTGCACAAATACTTCTTATTAGTGTAGGTCGGTTGGTATTGTAAATGGACCATATCGGTCCATGTTTTGATATAGCTGCCATATAAACCGATCTTGGGTCTTGACTTCTAGAGCCCCTAGAATGCGCAATTCTTATCCGATTGGAATGAAATTTTGCACAACGTGTTTTGTTATGATATCCAACAACTGTGTCAAGTATGGTTCAAATCGGTCCATAACCTGATATAGCTGCCATATAAACCGATCTTGGGTCTTGACTTCTTGAGCCTCTTGCGTGCGCAATTCTTATCCGATCAGAATGAAATTTTGCACGACGTGTTTTGTTATGACGTCCAATAACTGTGCCAAGTATGGTTCAAATCGGTTCATAGCCTGATATAGCTGCCATATAAACCGATCTTGGGTCTTGACTTCTTGAGCCTCTAGAGTGCGCAATTCTTATCCGATTAAAATGAAATTTTGCACGACGTGTTTTGTTATTACATCCAACAACTGTGCCAAGTATGGTTTAAATCGGTAAATAACCTGATATAGCTGCCATATAAACCGATCTTGGGTCTTGACTTCTTGAGCCTCTAGAGTGCGCAATTCTTATCCGATCAGAATGAAATTTTGCACGACGTGTTTTGTTATGACGTTCAACAACTGTGCCAAGTATGGTTCAAATCAGTTCATAACCTGATATAGCTGCCATATAAACCGATCTTGAGTCTTGACTTCTTGAGCCTCTAGAGGGCGCAATTCTTATCCGATTGGATTGGAATTTCGCATAACGTGTTTTGTTATGATACCCAACAACTGTGCCAAGTATGGTTCAAATCGGTTCATAACCTGATATAGCTGCCATATAAACCGATCTTGGGTCTTGACTTCTTGAGCCTCTAGAGGGCACAATTCTTATCCGATTTGAATGAATTTTTGCACGAAGTATTTCGTTATGATATCCAACAACTGTGCCAAGTATGGTTGAAATCGGTCCATAACCTAATAGCTGTCATATAAACAGATCTGGGGATTTGACTTCTTGAGCTTCTAGAGGGTGCAATTCCTATCCGATTTGCCTGAAATTTTGCATGACGTATTTTATTTTTACTTTCAACAACTGTGTCAAATAAGGTTCAAATCGGTTCATAACCTGATATAGCTGCCATATAAACCGATCTGGCATCTTGACTTCTTGAGCCTCTAGAGGTCGCAATTATTATCCGATTTGCCTGAAATTTTGTACTACGGATCCTCTCACGACCATCAACATACGTGCTTATTATGGTCTGAATCGGTCTATAGCCCGATACAGCTCCCATATAAATCGATCTCTCTATTTTACTTCGTGAGCCCCAATGGGCGCAATTCTTATACGAATTGGCTGAAATTGTTATCCGAACCGGACCATATTTTGATATCGTTTTAATAGCAGAGCAACTCTTTTCTTATATCCTTTTTTGTTTTGCCTAAGAAGAGATGCCGGGAAAAGAACTCGACAAATGCGATCCATGGTGGAGGGTATATAAGATTCGGCCCGGCCGAACTTAGCACGCTTTTACTTGTTTATATGAAATTCGTACTCTACTCCTGAATACCTTTCACTTCAATCCCATATTGTCCTGATCGGTACATTTTTTGTTTTGACTAGTACGTTTGGGGTAAGGGGGAGGATTCGCCCCTCCCTTCCGATATCAAAAAATTATATAGCCTATGTGCCCTTCCAGATAAAACTACACAATCTGTGATTATTTCAAGATAACCAGTTCAGCCTTTTTAGAGCCTATAGGGAACAAACAAACACATTTTTATATATAAGAAAATCTGCCATATAGACCGATCTGCCGATTTAGGGTCTTAAGCCCATAAAAGCTGAATTTTTTAACCGATTTCGCTGGAATTTAACACAGTGACATGAGATTTTTCCATTCGCATTTTTTCCCCGTTGCGTTTTTCGCCTAACCGCCAGGACTTTTGACACAGCCGTTTCTGTGTCTCTGGAAAGAGATCTGACGCTGACCAGCAAGACGCTTAATATGGGTTAGAATCTCCCGGAGTTTGATCCCAAATTATGCACCATCCATTTATGTCGCAGAACGCCTTCTGGGGACCTGGTGTTCTGCTGCTCTTGTTCGGGAGCCGCTTATTCTTCGCAGCTAACCTTCATATCTGAAGGCCGTTTCGAAATGTGGCTGCACCAACCATTTATGGCGCCTAACCCCTTTTGGGAAATTGGAGTTATGCTGCTCTTGTTCGGGGGCCGCTTATTCTTCGCAACTAACCTTCATATCTGAAGGCCGTTCCGCATTCCACCTGTTTTCATGTCTGCCTGTTTGTCAGTCAGTCTCTTGTATGTCTTTCTGTCTATATTTCTGCCTCTTTGTCTGTCTGTCTATTTGTGTCCCTGTCCGTTTGTCTGTTTGTCTACCTGTATGTTGCTCTGCAACTCTCTCGGTCTGTTTGGCGGTCGGTCTGGCTAGATGCATGTCTGTGTGTTTGTCTGTCTCCCTGTATGTCTGTGTCTCTATATGTCTGTTCGTCTGTAAGTTTTGACTGTCTGTTTTTATACCCACCACCGAAGGATGGGGGTATATTCATTTTGTCATTCCGTTTGCAACACATCGAAATATCCATTTCCGACCCTATAAAGTATATATATTCTTGATCAGCGTAAAAATCTAAGCCGATCTAGGCATGTCCGTCCGTCTGTCTGTTGAAATCACGCTACAGTCTTTAAAAATTGAGATATTGAGCTGAAATTTTGCACAGATTCTTTTTTTGTCCATAAGCAGGTTAAGTTCGAAGATGGGCTATATCGGACTATATCTTGATATAGCCCCCATATAGACCGACCCTCCGATTTAGGGTCTAAGGGCCATAAAAGCCACATCTTTTATCCGATTTCGCTGAAATTCGGGACAGTGAGTTGTGTTAGGCCCTTCGACATCCTTTGTCAATTTGGCCCAGATCGGTTCAGATTTGGATATAGCTGCCATATAGACCGATCCTCCGATTTAGGGTCTAAGGGCCATAAAAGCCACATCTTTTATCCGATTTCGCTGAAATTCGGGACAGTGAGTTGTGTTAGGCCCTTCGACATCCTTCGTCAATTTGGCTCAGATCGGTTTAGATTTGGATATAGCTGCCATATAGACCGACCCTCCGATTTAGGGTCCAAGGGCCATAAAAGCCACATCTTTTATCCGGTTCCACTGAAATTCGGGACAGTGAGTTGTGTTAGGCCCTTCGACATCCTTTGTCAATTTGGCCCAGATCGGTTCAGATTTGGATATAGCTGCCATATAGACCGATCCTCCGATTTATGGTGTTAGGCCCATAAAAGCCACATTTATTACCCGATTTTGCTGAAATTTGGGACAGTGAGTTGCGTTAGGCCCCTCGACATCTTTCTTCAATTTGGCCCAGATCGGTTCAGATTTGGATATAGCTGCTATATAGACCGATTTCTTGATTTAAGGTTTTGGGCCCATAAAATGCTCATTTATTGTCCGATGTCGCCGAAATTTGGGACAGTGAGTTAAGTTAACCCCCTTGACATAAATCTGCAATATCGCACAGATCGGTCCAAATTTAGATATAGCTGCCATATAGACCGATATCTAGGTTTTAGGTTTTGGAGCCATAAAGACGCATTTATTGTCCGATGTCGCTGAAATTTGAGACAGTGAGTTTAGTTAGGCTCTTCGACGTCCTTCTTCAATTTTGCCCAAATCGATCCAGATTTGAATATAGCTGCCATGTAGACCGATCTCTCGATTTAAAGTCTTTGCCCCATAAAAAGCGCATTTATAATCCAATTTCACTGAAATTTTACATAGTAACTTATGTTAGGCTCTTTAACATCCGTGTCGTATATGGTTCAGATCGGTTAATTTTTAGATATAGCCAAATCGGAACATGTTTTGATATAACTGATATGGGTCATAAGGTATGAAATTTTCACCGAGTTTTGATGAAAGATGGTTTACATATATACCCGAGGTGGTGGGTATCCAAAGTTCGGCCCGGCCGAACTTAACGCCTTTTTACTTGTTTCTATGTGCGTACGTCCATTTGTCTGTCTTTGTGTTTATCTGTTCTTTTGTCTGTCTGTCCATCTGGATGTTTGTCGGTTTACCTGTTGGTTCGTTTGTCCATCAAAGAGACATACAGAACAACTGTCTGTCTGTTCATCGACTTAAAATTTGGCGTTTCTTTAAAAAGCTTGCATGTCTTTTCGTTCATTTGCTTATCCTTCTGCCCGTTTTTCCACCTGGTTGTCAGCTTGTTTGTATGTCTGTCTGTTTGTTTGTCTGTTTGTCTGTCTGTTTGTCTGTCTGTTTGTTTGTCTGTTAGTCTGTCTGTTTGTCTGTCTGTTTGTGTGTCTGTTTGTCTGTCTGTTTGTCTGTCTGTTTGTCTGTCTGTTTGTCTGTCCGTTTGTCTGTCTGTTTGTCTGTCTGTTTGTCTGTCTGTTTGTCTGTCTGTTTGTCTGTCTGTTTGTCTGTCTGTTTGTCTGTCTGTTTGTCTGTCTGCTTGTCTGTCTATTTGTCTGTCTGTTTGTCTGCCTGCTTGTCTGTCTGTTTGTCTGTCTGTTTGTCTGTCTGTTTGTCTGCCTGTTTGTCTGCCTGTTTGTCTGCCTGTTTGTCTGTCTGATTGTTTGTCTGTTTGTTTGTCTGTCTGTCTGCTTGTCTGTCTGTTTGTCTGTCTGTTTGTCTGTCTGTTTGTCTGTCTGTTTGTCTGTCTGTTTCTTGGTCTCATCTTTTCATCTCTCTATCCATCTCTCTTCTTAAAAGGCCTTCCATGAAGTCTCCTAAATTCTTTTACTTAGAACTGCTTAAAGCACCTCTACATGTTGGTTGGTGTTAGTAAAACACAATGTGTCAGTATGGGTTGTCATTAAGTGTGTGTTAGTGTGTATAGCTTTCTCTCACACTAGTAGTATGTTGGCCATGTTAACAATTTTCTTCTGGAGTTGATAGTTTGAACGATATT
Source organism: Stomoxys calcitrans (assembly GCF_963082655.1). Lineage (NCBI taxonomy): Eukaryota > Metazoa > Arthropoda > Insecta > Diptera > Muscidae > Stomoxys > Stomoxys calcitrans. Next base: position 138,740,426 of record NC_081556.1, on the reverse strand, counting down.
GTCACGTTTAAAGCATTGTTCCTATGTCTGTTGTTGCTGCTGCTGCTATTACTACTCTTCGTGTTGTTGTTGTTGTTGTTTATATTGATGAGAGTTTTGTTAGAATTGCTGCTGCCACTGCTGTTCTGCGATGGTGATGGTGAGTCTATCCTAATGATGATGCTGTTGCTTGTGTTGTCTCATCATCGAAACTGGCCATTGTGTCATTGGTGTTGGCTGCTACTGCTACTGCTGTGCTGTGCTGTGCTGTTGCTATTGCCGTGGCCATGTCTGTTTGTGATGTTGATAGAAAACGACCATTGTCTGTCTATTTGAATGAGTTTTGCTAAATTGCTATGCTATGCAACAAGAATTGTTTCGTGTATTTTTTTTTTCGTTTTCTTTTATTGATTTTACGGCTCCATGCTTTGTTTCAATATTCTCACGATTTCCCTTTAGCTTGGCTATTTCCACATCCGAAAAAAAATGCGGAAGCAACAATTTGAAGTGTTTTTTTTTTTGTTTTTGTTTGGCATTTTGTCAAATTGTTTTTGTTATTTTTTTTTCGATGCCTTCACTCGACATGGTTGATACCTGAGGGCAGTCAGTCAGCAGGCAGCCAGCTGACAGACTGAGAAAGTTTTTGGTTTTCGTTATATTTCGCTCAATGGTCATGTTTGGAATAAAATTGAATGTTATTTTCCTTGTAAGTGGAAAATGTGAGTTTTAAATTTTTAAATCAAGGGCATTTCTTAAGTGCAGCTTTGATGTGCGTAAATTATTTGGCAAACAGAATGGGTAAAAGCTTTTTCAGCATCTACTTTCTTTAATTTGAAGGAGTTATTCGAGGATATTTTTTATCAAACTTAAAAATTAATAACAAAAAATTCACAATATCTTGGTACCCACAACCAAAGAATGGGGGTCTGTTCAATTTGTCATTTGGTTTGCAAAACTTCGCTTTGGGGGACTTAAAGGGCCTACCTTCTTTGGTGAATTAAAGGCCTGATAAACAAGGAATTACTAGGGGAGAGCTCGATTAGAAAGATTGTAACCAGAGGAACTACGCAACGATGGGTTAAATGATGTGTAAAATAACCGCTTCTGTTGCTTCTCAAGTAAAATTGCAAATTTTACCCATGAACATTCCACTAAGGAACAGGGGCAAACTTCTCACATATCAATAAGTGCTGTCCGATTCAAGTTTAATCACAATGATAAGGGCCTCCTTTTTATAGCCGAGTCCGAAGGGCGTGCCGCAATGCTCCATCTCTTTGGAGAGATATTTTACATGGCATAGTACCTCACAAATGTTGCCAGCATTAGGAGGGGAAAACCACCGCTGAAATTTTTTCCGATGGTCTCGCCAGTATTCGAACCCAGGCGTTCAGCGCCATAGGCGGACATGCTAACCTCTGCGCTACGGTGGCCTCCATCCTCCTTCTCAAGTCTTTCGAGAAAAAGGGGCTATAAGTCGTTGCCTGTGCGATGTCGTTGTCATGGTGGGTGACCATTGCCCCTCTCCAATTATCGACGAAGCTGTCTGGATGTGCGAGGGCCTACCGGCTTGGCTTTAGCCTAAGAAAAATTGGACTGGTTCTTTTCACCAGGAGAAGAAAAGTGAGTGTTTTCAGAGGAACTGTGTTTTGGATGGGATATAACTGCTGCTCTCTTTGGAGAAAACTAAACTTGAGGAGGAATGTCGAGGAAAGGGTTGAAAGAGGAACTCGCGAGACTGGCGGCTTACGCCTTAAGACGATACAGTGGATGTTTTCTGCGGGTGTGGGACTATTCTCACCTATGAATGTCTTTTGTAGCATCAGGCTTTGGACAACTGTGCCCTGTGTGTCCTCTTGAAAATCAAGAAGGCACCTTGATGGTATTGTTCTATGGAGCAAGGAACAATGCCCGAGAGAGCCGCTAAATGCCATTCCTGATCTAAAGACCTCGCAACTATATGTTGGGTGTGTTGCAACGAAGTTCGCTTAGGGGATCAGGTACCCGGTGTTAATTTTTCCGTTATGCGACCGGTGCGTACAACCGGCTGCAATCTTATGGCAGCCTGTTGTATGCACCGGATTGACCTTCATCGGCAAAGGCTGACGCCTCAGTGTACGTGTTCGTTTTTTTCGTCATGAGACAGGCACCTCCCGGAGGGCCTTCTCCACACGCTACTGGTCCGTGCCGAGACTGAAAAGAATAACCGAATCCATCATTGGTCGGTGTCAGTGAGATGTAACCGGTGAACGGAGTGGGTACGTTTCTCAACTTGCTTGGCCTTATGTCACTCTGGAGTATGGTCACACTGCATATGTTGCAAGGTGATGTGCGAATATAGACAGCAGTGGGTCACATCCCAGTCCCAACATTGGTTCTAGGGAACTTTTATGCGCATCGCATTTCATGGATTCTCCCCTAGATAACGACCAACGACGGCATAGCTTTGGCAGAGCAGATTAAAGGCTACATGTTTTGCACGGTGAATGAGGATGACCCCACCAGGATTAAGAGGAGGTATAGCAGCCCGCCAGACATCTCTATTGCATCCCCTGAGTGACGAATTCTGACAAGCCATCATTTCTTTGGGTAATGAAGGCAAGCGCTCAGAGGTAGAATTATGGGGAAGACCACCTCCCCATAATTCTCACCATCAACCGACCACACGACTTCATTACCTCTGAGCGCTTGCCTTCATTACCCAAAGAAATGATGGCTTGTCAGAATTCGTCACTCAGGGGATGCAATAGAGATGTCTGGCGGTGAACTGACACCCCCTCGGATGTGCGAGTCGCCGAGAGGAAATTCCGAGACATCATTGACGCAGCAGCCGCTCGCTTTATACCAGCCGATCGAATACCCCATGTGCGGCCCAATTTCCCGTCGCAGGTAGTGGTACTCAAAGACGAGCGTGATGGGATACATTGTATGGACCCCAATAACCCTACAATCAGCGGGCTGAATCTGGAAATAAACAGGGTAGTCAACGAACATAAGAGGAATTTGTGGCTGGAACACTTGGAGCAATGTAACTTAGGCACCGGTTTAGGCAAGCTGTGACCTACTATTTAATCACTCTCAAACCCTGGTAGACGATATAACAGGACCTCAGTCACTTTGGCAAAATAACCGCCACTGATCCGAAGAGATGCGCCAGGTTGTTCAACCGTCAATTAATTGTGCATCCCGAGAGTGACAGGGCAAGGAGGAGAGCGATTCGTTGTATCCGTGGTCACCGAGGCGATAGACAGCCATCACAATTTACCGTGGGCTGAGTTACAATTATCATCCCTGGTGCCAAATCATCTAAGGCTTTGGGCCCCGACGGAATCTCTTCATTGATGTTGAAGAAACTGGATTCACCTAGAGTTGAGTACCTTACTGCTATCCTCAACCTGTCTTTGAACACTCTTATAGTTCCCGATGTCTGGAAGATGGGCAGAGTGATCCCGCTACTGAAGCCTGTAAAGGACCCGAGCTTGGGGCAGTCGTACAGACCGATCTCCCTTCTCTCACCAGTAGCAAAGACGCTTGAGGCATTACTCCTGCCGAGCCTCGTAGGAGAGTTTCCATTCGCCGAGCATCAGCATGGATTTCGAAGACTGCATAGCACAACAGCTGATTTGCATGCCATCACCGCACACATTTGCCGTGGCTTCAATGAGCCCAGGCCATGTGATAGGACGGTCTTCGTGGTCCTCCACTGAACCTATCGAAAGCATTCGACACAGTCAGCCATGTCAAATTATTTGAGGACATCAACAACACATCCCTCCAGCCAGGCCTAAAACGCTGGGTCGCGAATTATCTGTGTGGTCGCCAGTCATTTGTGGAAATTAGGGATAAGAAATAGAAGCACCGTACAGTGAAGCAGGGCGTTCCCCAAGGTGGGGTGATATCTCCGGTACTGTTTAACCTCTACCTATCCTCCATTCCTCTCCCTCCAGACGGCATAGAGATCGTATCATATGCGGACGATTGTACGATCATGGCATCAGGTCCCCCACCCATTGTTGACATCTGCGATAGGTTGAACGTCTACCTCAACGAACTTGCCTCATATTTCGCTGCAAGAAATCTGAGGATATCTGCCACCAAATCTTCAGCCTTCACTACAAATACGCTTGAGGTGAATACTAAGGTGACTGTGGTGGTGGAGAATTGATTCCGACCATCAGGTGTCCCAAAATACTTGGCGTCACATTTGACAGCTCTTACACACACATTCTCCCCACATGCCCCAGTAATTTGCGATAAAGTCGAAAGTAGAAACAAGGTCCTCAAGACACTTGCCGTCAGCTCTTGGGGTGCAGACAAAGAAACCTTGTTGACCATGTACAAAGCAATTGACCGATCTGTGGTAAGTTATCCAGTGGGGTCACGTCAGCTCTGTGACAGGCAGTGGAATAATATCCAGATCTGTTAGAATGCGGCCCTTCGTACTGCGACGGGCTGTCTCCTCAGTTCTCATGTGGACAACCTCCATCAGGGGACAAAGATCCTATGCAGACACGGTAGCAGATGCGATGTAGTCAATGGAGAATGTAGTCAATGGAGAACGACCACCTCCCATTGCACCTGAAGAAATTGACCTCCCCCGGCAAACCAGAGTAGTTCTGGCTCAATTACATTCCGGCTGATACAGGCGCCGCAATTCCTACAGAGCAACGATTGATGCAGACGTGCAAGAGTAGTCGCATAGTTCCTGGATCTGGACACTCAACAGAATCAAGCAGACGAAAAATAGAACACAACAAACTGCTGCAACAACAAAATTTTTAAGAAATGGGATCTCGAGGCTAGGTATACTCCGCCTGTTCCGAAACCTCTAGTATACAGGGATGGGTCTAAATTGGTTGTGGGCAGCGGGGCGGAAGTTTTCATGGAATTCCAAGGATTCAGGGAATTGTGTAGACTTTTGGTGCCGCATATTTGTGGCGGAACACTTCGCGTCCCCGAAGGCACTGTAGACGATGTCGAGTGGTGGAGCCATCTAAAGGCTCTTCGTTTGGCCATGTGGGGTCAGGACTGGTAAGAAGCTGCACAACACTTCTTTGAACCATGGGAAACGCCTACAGGCTCTGCTGGGTACCGGGTCAGGAGAAGTTGCACAGAAAGAAGAGATCGACGAGCTGACCAAAAATGGATTGGTGATTAGCAGAGACAATCTTACGGAAACTGTAAGTCCTCTCCTGTTCGAACTTCTTGGTAGCTCCACGCCTATAAAGATAACCACGCAAAGGCACTTGAGATGATGTCGACGAGGGAACGGTGGGCCTATTAGTATGCGACAATTTATGTCGATAGTAAGGCGGTGCTGAAGGCTCTGATGTTTAGTATACACGGATGGGTCTAAGTTGGATGAGGGCACCGGGGCGGAAGTTTTCATTGAATTCCTAGGATTCGGGGAATTGTGTAGGCTTTTGGTGCCGCATATTTGTGGCGGAACACTTCGCATCCCTGAAGGCACTGGATTGGTGATTAGCAGAGACAATCTTTCGGAATCAGTAAGTCCTCCCTTGTACGAACTTCTTCGTAGCTAGACACCCTTAAAGATGACCACGCAAAGGCACTGGAGACGATGTTGACGGGGGAACGGTGGGCCTATAAGAATGCAACGATTTATGTGGAAAATAAGGCGGTGCTGAAGGCTCTGATGTTGGGCCATGTTAGGTCAGGAGTAATTAGAAGATGTAGAGAACTTCTTTGCGCCAAGAGAAAGTTTGTCAGGTTCTTCTGGGTCTAGGGCATCAAGGGATTGCGAGGAACGCTGCAGCCTATGACCAAGCATTCGCTAGGTCATTAGGCTCGACTAAAGAACGCAAAGGTATAAAAAGAACATTTTTAATAATTTTGTTTATTTCTTAAAAACTTTTTCAGGATTTTGAATTTATTAAAAATTTTAAATTTTATTGAAAATGTTTCAAAAATTTTTTTTTTTATTTTTCCACAATTTAATTTTTAAATTTTAGCAAAATTTTACTTTATTTTTAATTGTGCGTAAATTGATTTTTTTCGATTTTTTTTCAATATTCGGTTTAAATAGAAACATTTCCAACATTTTATTTTCATAAAAAATTTTGTTAAAATTAGGAAAAATTTTGTCAAAATTAGGAAAAACTTTGTTAACATTAGGAAAAATTTTGGCAAAAGTAGGAAAAATTTTGTCAACATAAGGAAAAATTTTGTCAAAATTGGAAAAATGTTTGTCAATATTAGGAATTTTTTTTAAAACTAGGAAAATTTTTGTCAAAATTAGGAAAATTTTTGTCAAAACTAGGAAAAATTTTGTCAACATTAGAAAAAATTTTGTCAAAATTAGAAAAAAATATGTTAAAAGTAGGAAAAATGTTGTCAACATTAGGAAAAATTTTGTCAACATTAGGAAAAATTTTGTCAAAATTAGAAAAAATTTTGTCAAAATTTTCCTAAAAAATTTTTTTTTAAAAATTAGGAAAAATTTTGTCAACATTAGGAAAAATTTTGTCAACATTAGGAAAAAATTTGTCAAAACTAGGGAAAATGTTGTCAAAATTAGGAAAGATTTTTTAAAAATAAGGAAAGATTTTTTAAAAATTAGGAAAAATTTTGTCAAAATTAGGAAAAATTTTGTCAAAATTAGGAAACAATTTGCCAAAACTAGGAAAAATGTTGTCAAAACTAGGAAAAATGTCAAAATTAGGAAATATTCTTTAAAAATTAGAAAAAATTTTGTCAAAATTAGGAAAAATTTTGTCAACATTAGGAAAAATTTTTTCAAAATTAGGAAAAATTTTGTCAAAATTAGTTAAAAATTTGTCAAAGTTAGGAAAAATTTTGTCAAAATTTATGTCAAAGTTAGGAAAAATTTTTGTCAAAGTTAGGAAAAATTTTGTCAAAATTTTTGTCAAAGTTGGGAAAACTTTTGTCAACATTAGGAAAAATTTTGTCAAAACTAGGGAAAATGTTGTCAAAATTAGGAAAGATTTTTTAAAAATTAATAAAGATTTTTTTAAAAATTAGGAAAAACTTTCTCAAAATTAGAACAAATTTTGTCAAAATTAGGAAAAATTTTGCCAAAACTAGGAAAAATGTTGTCAAAATTAGGAAATTTTTTTTAAAACTAGGAAAATTTTGTTCAAAATTAGGAAATTTTTTTTTTCAAAATTAAGAAATTTTTTTTCAAAATTAGGAAAAATTTTGTCAAAATTAGGATTTTTTTTTTATTTTTATTTTTCTTTTATTTTTTCAAAATTTTGTTTATTTTAATTTTATTTTCATAGAAACTTAATTTTTTCGTATACTATTCTTCCTTTTGTTCTGTATCATTTCTAGTCGACTCCATTGTGACCAATTTTTCATACTTCGAAATCTCTAAGAAATTCCCTCTAAATACAGCTCATCCTTTATTTCTGTCGTTCAAGTCATTAACTATTCTAGCTAGTTTTAATACTCTAGTAATTATTTTTCCATTTTCACTTCTTTGACTTCTCCGTGTAATGGTATTTTTGCTTCTACTTAAAATGGACCAATTAAAATAAATTATTAGGATTTCGTTTTTGTATTCAACACAGCTTTGCTCTAACCACCATTGCAATGCATGCCACCCCTTAACTGATTCTAACAAAATTTCTTTACTGGTTTTGACAAAAAAAAAAAAAAAAACGTTTGTGGTGCAACTATAAAGGTGACTCATGGTTGCCATAGCAACAAAACAAAAATAAACCTTAAACTTTGATGAGTTCTTACGTTGACTGAGGCAAAGAGAGGATAACGTTCTCTGATTGCGGCGGCGAAAACCAAGCATAAAACGGAAACAACTTTCAATGATTCATTCAAGTGAAGTCCTTTAGCTAAGCATTGAATTTCTCAAAGCTGAGTTACAGATTTCCAATGATAATGGATATGATGGTATCGTTAAAGGTATCCTAGTTAGAATCCTTGTTAGAGTTTTGGCTGTTGTTGTTACCGCTGGTCCTTGCTGCCATTTCAAAAGCTGCAATATTGACAATTTAAATATTTAAGCTCTACACTATACAGTAGTTGTAGTACCATGTCCCAAGTCCCAATGACGTTCAATATACTACGTATGGCAGAGTGCTTGAATGAAGGTCTAGAGCACAAAGCTACAGAAAAATTTTTAAAATAAAAAAAAAAAAAATTGTAAAATTTTTTGAAAGAAAAATTTGTACATGTTTTTAAATTTTGTTTAATGAAAATTTTAAAATTATCTTTTTTATAGAAAAAATTTTAAAAGGAGAGTTAGAGGACTTATTCATCCTTGTTTCAAAACAAAAGCGTGTTCTAAACCGTGCTCAATAATCTTTGGGTATATAGAGTACTTAATCAGGAGTTGATGAAGATACATGGTGTATCAGAAATCATGATCCACTAGCCAGTCAAAGTGTTTTGATTAAAAACACACATTCGCTCAACTTTTATAAGTTCCTTGCTATGCTGAATCAATTTGACAAAGTTGTTGGTGACGATACATGGTGTATCAGAAATCATGATCCACTAGCCAGTCAAAGTGTTTTGAATAATAACACACACTTGCTCAACTTTAATAAGTTTTTTGCTATGCTGAATCAATTTGACAAAGTTGTTGGTGAAGATACATGGTGTATGAAAAATCATGATCCACTAGCCAGTCAAAGTGTTTTGAATAATAACACACTCTTGCTCCACTTTTATAAGTTCTTGGCTATGCTATTCTTTGAATAGAAAACATCGAATATGATATCGAGCTGGAAGATGTTCGAAAAATCAAACAAGTAAAGGAAAAGTCGATTGCTTTGTCAAATACCTTTCATTTCAACCCCTTATTGCAAAAGTCAACAAAAATGTCTGGCTTGGGGTATGGACACTAAAAACTATCATTATCGAACTCCATTCTTTTGAAGACCCTATTTATGGGTTATTATGGTGGTGGGTCGTCGCCAAGACAGTTTGTCCGGAATGTTGATATCAGGTTCGTGGTCTACTACCAAATATCTTTCATTTGAGCCCAATATTTACATAATCTGCAAACATGTCCGGTTTGGGGTGTGTTTTAGGGAGTGCGACGGCCACTCAGTCACTGGGCCCTGAAAATATATATCAGATTTGTGTTCCACTCTAAAATACCTCTTTCTCCTCACATTGGCAAATACGCCGTTGGTGTTATGGGAGTGTGGTGGCGCCAAAGACACTTTTTTTGAATAATAATGCCAGATTCGTGCTTTACTCCCAAAGACCTCTCATTTGAGCTCCATATTGCTATAGTCGTATATTTGTCCTCTTTGAGGGGTGTTTTTTGCAGACGGGCGGCCATCCAAACATTTGGCCCCACATTTGGATATCAGATTCGTATTCTACACTCAAATACCTTTCATTTGGGCCCCATATTGCCATGGTCAGAAAAAAAGTTCTGTTGGGGAGGTGTTCTGGGGAAGCGGTGGAACCCAGAAACTGGGTCCCACATTTGAATTTCTCGCAAATACCTTTCATTTGAGTTCCATATTGCCATGGCCGGTAAATATGACCGATTTAGGGTTGTTTTGGGGTGGTCCCCCAAACATTTGGACTCCAAATTTGATATCAAATTCGTTTTCTACTATCAAATACCTATTACTAAACATGACCGGTTTAAAGAGAGTTTAGAGGCAGACCCTGAAGTAATGTCAGCATCGTGTTGGATCACGATTTTGTTTGAGCCCCATAATGTCCAGCATTGTGAAGGTGGCTATCAAGATATTCAGGGCTACGGGTCCCATTCAGATTCACTCTAACTAATTCTTTTGCATTGATTATCTACATTCAAAATCATATTTCAAAGCGACCACTTGGGATACCACATTCATAAAGATCAACAGGTCCTCCTGTTTCTATACCAATTTGAGGGTATTTTTAATTCCTTTTTTGGGTAGGACAGGGGGAGGGGGATTGCCCTCTGATATGTCCTTTCATTTGAGTACATTATACTCTCGGTCATCCTACATGACAGTTTGAAGTCCCTCCGACGCTAAGAACCAAACGACAATTTATTTGATTCTTTTATTGTCTATTTGTCCTGCGGAACGGTAGGACGTGACCCAGGTACTTTAATCCTTAAACCAACATTAGATTCGAAATAGACCTTTCTTTTAATTGACATATCATCCCGTTCGAACTTCACGTCGTATTGAAGAGTATTTAGTCGGGGTGAGTCGGTCCCAGACTCTGTCCTAAATGTGTATACCAGATTAGAAGTCAACTCCCAAAGACCTATCATTCGATACCCATTTTGTGACGTTGGACATTTACGCCCTTTTTGGGGTTTTTTAGATTTGGGGAGGCCCCGTAGACCCTTTGGACCAAATTTTAATAACAGATGTATACTCAGCTTCCTAATATCTTTCGTTTGATAACCATATTGTCCCAATCGGTAAACATGTCCTGTTGAGGGGTTTTGGGGGATGGGAAGGCGTCTCAGACACCATGGAATAAATTTTTATACCAGCGTTGGAAACTACCTTTAAATAGCTCTCATTTGATATCCATATTGTCCCAATCAGAAAAAATTGTCCTGCTGGGCGATATTGGGGGTGGGGAGGGCCCGAAAAATAAATTTTTGTGTCAGATTTGTATTTTACTTTTAAATATTTTTCATTTGATACACATATTGCCCAAAGTGGTAAAAGTGTCCTTTTGGGTGGTGTTTTTGGGGTGGCCCCCCCCCTGGTGTTTCTGGGGGTGGGGTGGGCGGGTGGGCCCCCCCCCACACTTAGGGTAACATTTTAATGCCAAGTTCGAACTCTACTCTTAAATACCTTTCATTTGAAACCCATATTGCTCAAAGCAATGAAAGTGAACCTTAGGGTTCTTTTTTTTTGGAGGTACGGGACCCCGAAAATTAAGAGTGAAATTTGTATACCAAATTCGTACTCTACTCTTAAATACCTTTCATTTGATACCCATATTGTCCCAATCGGAAAACATGTCCGTCCGGGTGGGTTTTCGGATGGGGCGTCCCCCCAGGTTATTTGACCCAAAAATTTTATACCGATATTGGGGGTGGGGAGGGCCCGAAAAATAAATTTTTGTGTCAGATTTGTATTTTACTTTTAAATATTTTTCATTTGATACACATATTGCCCAAAGTGGTAAAAGTGTCCTTTTGGGTGGTGTTTTTGGGGTGGCCCCCCCCCCCTGGTGTTTCTGGGGGTGGGGTGGGCGGGTGGGCCCCCCCACACTTAGGGTAACATTTTAATGCCAAGTTCGAACTCTACTCTTAAATACCTTTCATTTCAAACCCATATTGCTCAAAGCAATGAAAGTGAACCTTAGGTTTTTTTTTTTTTTTTGGAGGTACGGGACCCCGAAAATTAAGAGTGAAATTTGTATACCAAATTCGTACTCTACTCTTAAATACCTTTCATTTGATACCCATATTGTCCCAATCGGAAAACATGTCCGTCCGGGTGGGTTTTCGGATGGGGCGTCCCCCCAGGTTATTTGACCCAAAAAATTTATACCGATTTTGTGTTTTTGGGATACCATGAAGTGGCATATAAAATTTTGCTTAAATCGGTGCACGCATCTGGCGGGAGGTAAGGGGGAGGGTTCGCCCCCCTTCGGATACAAAAAATGTAGTACTTCTGTGAAAATTTCATGAAAATCGGTTCAGCCGTTTTTTAGTCTATACGGAACAGACAAACAAATAAACAAACAAAGCGCAACAACTTAATTTTTATATAATAGAAGATTTGAAAATTAATAAAAATTAAATTTTTTGAAAATTAAAAATAAAAAAAAAAATCTGAAAATTTTGTAAAATTTTTTTCACACGTTTTGAGCAAAATTTTTTTCTGAAAATTTTTAAAATTTTTTTTCTGAATGAGTTTGAAATTTTTTTTCTGTAAGTTTTTTAAAAATTTATTGCAAAGAAAATATTTTTAAAAATTAATTTTTTGTTCATAATTTTTTAATACTTTTTTTTTGTAAAATATGTTGTGAAAAAAAAAATTTTTTTAAATAAAATAATTTAAAAAAAATTTGGAATTTTTTCCGAGCATTATTTTTATTTTTCTGAAATTGTTGTTATTTTACATAAAATTCTTTAAATTTGTTTTTTTAAAAATTTCGTAAAGAAAATATTTTCAAAAAAAAATGAAAGAAATTTTGGAAAAAAATTATTTATCGAAATTTTGTCAAAAAATATTTTATAGAAAATTTTGGCAAAAAAAAATTCTTTATAAAAAATTTTGTCAAAATTTCATTTCTATTTGTTAAAATTATATTTCTATGGAATTTCGTTCATTGCAAACTAGTGTCCTCTTTTGCAATATCATCGTTCTTTGCATCCTACTAAGAAGCATTTGCAATTACATTCTTCTATGATTTCTGATGCTGGTTCCCTCTTAGGGCGGTAGTAGTAGTGGTAGTTGTAGTAGTAACTATTGTTGTTGTTTTTTCCGTTTTTGCAACAATTACTTTTGCTTTGTTACCATCTCAGTTTGCATGCTCATTGGCCTGCAGCAAAGTTTTTTGAGGTTTTTTCCACTTTCCTTCTCTGATCTTTGGTTGCTGGTGATGGTGATGGTGCTGCTGCTGCTGCTGCTGCTGGTTGGTTGTTCGGGTGTTCTTCATTTTAACTCTTTGTCGAAAGTTTTTGCAACATGTTAATTAACTGAAACATCCATTTAACCACATCGACCATTTAAGCAGATTTCAGCAATCACTTTTTACATTAGCATGAAACCAAACGCAGTTGCAGTAACAGCAATGGGGTGTTGTCGTTGTTAATGGCAACTAACACCAGAAGCAGCAGCAGTTGCAGGTTTTATCATTACTTGGACATTATGCTTGTCAGCATCACCACCCAGGGATAGGGTTGTCATCAGCCACTGGACCGCCTGTCTGCTTGCCTGCATCATCATTGTCGTCACCATCATTGTCAGAAGCGTTATCATCATCATTAGACCATCACTGGGTAACTACAGTGGTGGTTTTTTCAGACGAGACTTGCCTTGGCGGGGGTTTTGCAAGCAAGTCATCATCTGTTAGTCCATGGGAAAAATGTTCTCCACATTTGTGGTGTAGGGAAATTTTAACTTTGCGAGCAAAAACATTTTTTTCGTCATGTGCTGACTGCCTCAATCTCCGTGTCTGGCAATGATTTTTGCATTGAAAGTTTCCACGACGTTTTTATGCAAATACCGCACATTCTTGGCTTCATAATGCATAGCGGGGAAAGGTTTAAGAATTAAAGGAAGCTACAACAGATTATGAAAATTTGTTTAATAAATTATTTGAGGGAAATATAGAATGGTAAATACCAGACACTCAATAAAAGTAACAGGTGACGGCAAAACAAAATACGACCACTGCCTGGACATCAGATTAGGATCGTGACTTTTCGTTAATGTTTTATAGGAGGCCACCGTAGCGAAGACGTTGAATGTTTTCACAGGTGGTTTGAGGTGCTATGACTTTTGAAACCAGTAAGGAAGGGCAAAAGTCGGGCGGTGCCCACTGTATAATACCCTACACCTACCCTATAAGGAAAATGTTGGAGCTGTATCCAATTCTAAACCAATTTTAATGGACCTCGGCGCATGTTTTTAGATGGGTTAGTAAACAATCCATATCACATTTCGAACATATGTTCAAACTTTAATTACTACGGTTGACAAATGACAACATTAATGCAATTAACCATGCGCTTGCAGTGGCTCTAGAAGTGAAAATCGGGCGATATATATATATGACAGCTATATATAAATCTAAGCCGATTTCTATGAAATTCGGCAGTAATGACAGGAGTTAAGAGAAAATCCTTTCTGCAAAATTTCGAGAGAATTGGTTAACAAGTGAGCACATTATTGCAATATTACTGCAAATGGGACAAACATATATATGGGAGCTATATCTAAATCTGAACCGATTTCTATGAAATTCACTGGTAATGTCGGGAGTCTGAAGAAAATCTTTTCTAACAAATTTCAAAAGAATCGGTTAACAAATGACCATTTTATTGCAGTATTACTGCAAATCGGACGAACATATATATGGGAGCTATATCCAAATCTGAACCGATTTCCATGAAATTCATTGGTAATGTCGGGAGTCTGAAGAAAATCTTTCCTAACAAATTTCAAAAGAATCGGTTAACAAGTGACCATTTTATTGCAGTATTACTGCAAATCGGACGATGTATATATATGAGAGCTATATCTAAATCTGAACAGATTTCTATGAAATTCACCAGTAATGTCGGGAGTCATAAGAAAATCCTTCCTAACAAATTTCGAGAGAATCGGTTAACAAGTGACAATTTTATTGCAGTATTACTGCAAATCGGACGAACATATATGTGGGAGCTATATCCAAATCTGAACAGATTTCTATGAAATTCACTAATAATGGCGGGAGTCATAGGAAAATCCTTCCTGCCAAATTTCGAGAGAAACCGTTAACAAATGACCATTTTATTGCAGTATTACTGCAAATCGGACGAACATATATATGGGAGCTATATCCAAATCTGAACCAATTTCTAAGAAATTCACTGGTAATGTCGAGAGTCTAAAGAAAATCCTTTCTAACAAAATTTCGAGAGAATCGGTTAACAAATGACCATTTTATTGCAGTATTACTGCAAATCGGACGAACATATATATGGGAGCTATATCCAAATCTGAACCGATTTCCATGAAATTCATTGGTAATGTCGGGAGTCTGAAGAAAATCTTTCCTAACAAATTTCAAAAGAATCGGTTAACAAGTGACCATTTTATTGCAGTATTACTGCAAATCGGACGATGTATATATATGAGAGCTATATCTAAATCTGAACAGATTTCTATGAAATTCACCAGTAATGTCGGGAGTCATAAGAAAATCCTTCCTAACAAATTTCGAGAGAATCGGTTAATAAATGCCCATTTAATTGCTGTATTACTGCAAATCGGACGAACATATATGTGGGAGCTATATCCAAATCTGAACCGATTTCTATGAAATTCACCAGTAATATCAGGAGTCATAACAAAATCCTTCCTGCCAAATTTCTAGAAAACCGGTTAACAAATGACCATTATATTGCATTATTACTGCAAATCGGACGAATATATATATGGGAGCTATATGCAAATCTGAACCGATTTCTAAAAAATTCACCAGTGATTTCAAGAGTCATAAGAAAATCGTTTCTGTTAAATTTCGAGAGAAGCGGTTAACAAATGACCATTTTATTGCAGTTTTACTGCAAATCGGACGAACATATATATAGGAGCTATATACAAATCTGAACCGATTTCCATGAAATTTACTGGTAATGTCGGGAGTCTAAAGAAAATCTTTCCTAACAAATTTCAAAAGAATCGGTTAACAAATGACCATTTAATTGCAGTATTACTGCAAATCGGACGAATTTATATATGGGAGCTATATCCAAATCTGAATCGATTTATATGATATTCAAAGAAATGTCAGGAGTCAAAAGAAAATCCTTTTTTCCAAATTTCGAGAGAATCGGTTAACAAATGACTGTTTTATTGCAGTATTACTGCAAATCGGACGAACATATATATGGGAGCTATATCCAAATCTGGACCGTTTTGTTCCAATAGGCTTTGTCTCTAGGCCAAACAACATGCCCATACCAAATTTGAAGACGATCAGATGAAAATTGCGACCTGTAGTTTTTACACAAATTAACATGGACAGACGGACAGACAGACAGACGGACATAGCTAAATCGAATCAGAGTGCGATTCTAAGTCGATCGGTATACTTATCAATGGGTCTATCTCTCTTCCTTTTGGGTGCTACAAACAAATTCACTAAGTTATAATACTCTGTACTACAGTAGTGGTGTAAAATTGCAAATTTTGCCCATGAACATTCCGCTAAGGATCTGGGGCAAACTTCTCACAATGAGTGCTGTCCGATTCAAGTTAAAGGTCAATGATAAGGGGCCACCTTTTTATAGCCGATTCCGAACGGCGTGCCGCAGTGCGACACCTCTTTGGAGAGAAGTTTTACATGGCATAGTACCTCACAAATGTTGCCAGCATTAGGAGGGGAAAACCACTGCTGAAAATTTTTGCTAATGGTCTCACTAGGATTCGAACCCAGGCGTTCAGCGTCATAGGCGGACATGTTAACCTCTGCGCTACAGTAGTGGTGTAGGGTATAAAAATGGTGCGGCAGCCATGTAAAAACTTCTCCACAAAGAGAGTCGCACAGGGGCACCCTGTTCGGATTCGGCTACGAAAAGGAGGACCCTTATCATTGAGCATGAACTTGAATCGGACAGCATTCGTTGATGTGTGAAAGGTTTCCCTTGTTCCTTAAGGGAATGTTCACGGGAAAATTTGCATATGCATTTGGAATTTTTTATACAGAACAATTATTGAGGATTTTGAAAGAAAATGTTTTAAGTCAACTCAAACCGTTTTCAATTTAAATCAGCAACATTCCTGCGTATGTTGAACAAATGCGATATTCATGTTGGGCAACATTCATTGAATGTTTAGCAACATACATATGTTTATATGATGAGCAACAGTCGTTATAATTTTATACTTACATATATTTGTCCCCATTTTTCACAGAATATCTTATTGAGTGAATAACTTCTCATTGATCGTACATTGAGAATTATTTATTGTTTAATTTAAACCATTAATTTTATTCAAGCACATGTGCTAGAGTCATAAATAAACTAATAATTAAGTAAATAAAAATTAAACTCACCTAATATTTTAAAGTTCCAAATTAACCAAAAATTAAAAAGAAAGAAAAATAGAAATTAGTACGGAAAATAATATTTTTATACGAAAAAAAAAATAAAAAAAAATTTAAAGTGTGCTAAAACCGGCCGGGGCAAATCTTGAGAACCTACCACCATTCTGGATTCTGCCAAAATCTAATACAAAATAAATGTTGTTGAAGGGCATAATTGAAGGGCGTACCAAACTTCTGTCAAACCAGCTAAAATTAAAGCTTCTATGAATCGAAGATGGATAATCGAGATACCGGTTTATATGGGAGTTATATCAGATTATAGATCAATTTGGTCTGTACTTGGCACAGTTGTTGAAAGTCGTAACAGATCACTGGATGCAACATTTTAGCCAAATCGCAAATTATTTTATTATACATACTACCGAAGGTTAGGGGTTTACTCATTTTGTCATTCCGTTTGCAGCACAACGAAATATCCATTTTCGACCCTATAAAGTATATATATATTCTTGATCGTCGTATAAATCTAAGACGATCTAGCCATGTCCTTCTGTCTGTCTGTTGAAATAACGCTACAGCCTTTAAAAATAGAGATATTTAGCGGAAACTTTGCACAGGATTCTTTTTTTTGTCCGTAAGCAGGTTAAGTTCGAAGATGGGCTATATCGGACTATATCTTGATATAGCACTCATATGGACCGATCCGACGATTTGGGATTTTAGGCCCATAAAAGCCACATCTATTATCCGATTTTGCTGAAATTTGAGACAGTGAATTATGTTAGGCCCCTCGAGATCTTTCTGCTATATGGCCCAGATCGGTCAAGATTTGGATATAGCTGCCATAAAGACCGAAATCTCGATTAAAGGATTTGGACCCATAAAAGACGTATTTATTGTCCGAAGTCGCCAAAATTTGAAATAGAGAGTTATGTTAGGTTCCTCGACATCTCTCTGCAATATGGCCCAGATCGGTAGAGATTTGGGTATAGCTGCTATATAGACCGATGTCTCGATTTAAGGTCCTGCTCTCAAAAAAAGCGCATTTATTGTCCGATTCGCCGAAATTTGGAACAGTAAATAATGTTAGGCCCGTCAATACCTCTCTGCAATTTTGCTCAGATCGGTCCAGATTTGGATATAGCTTCCATATAGACCAATCTCGCGATTTAAGGTTTTGGGGCCATAAAAGACACAATTATTGTTCGATATAGCCGAAATTTGGGACAGTGAGAAATGTTAGGCCCCTCGATATCTTTCAGCAATATGGCCCAGATCGGTCCAGATTTGAATATAGCTGTCATATACACCTTGGGCAATAAAATAGCATTAATTGTCCGATTTCGCCGAAATTTGGGAAGGTGAGTTGTGTTAGGCTCTGAGACCACTTTCTTTAATTTGGCTCAGATCGGTCCAGATTTGAATATAGCTACCATATAGAGCGATCTCTAGATTTAAGGTCTTGGACCCATAAAAGACGCATTTATTGTCGGATTTCGCCGAAATTTGGGACTTGCAACTTGGCCAAGATCGGTCCCGATTTGGATATAGCTGCTACATAGGTTGATCTCTCGATTTAAGGTTTTGCACACAAAATAGGCGCATCTTTTGTCCGATTTCACCGAAATTTGGGCGGTGAGTTGTGTAAAGCTCTTCTATATTCTTCTTAAATGTGGCTCAGATCGGTTCAGATTTGGATATAGCTGCCATATAGACTGATCACTCACTTTAAGGTCTTGGCCCCATAAAAAGTACCATTAAGTTCGATGTCGCTGAAATTTGACACAATGTGTTAGGCTTTTCGACAACCGTGTCGAATCTGGTGCAGATCGGTCTAATTGGATATGACTACCAAAAAGACCAATATTTCATTATATTGTATTTAATTTTTTTTTATTTTATTTTATTCTATTTCATTTTATTTCATTTTATTTTATTTTATTTTATTTTATTTTATTTTATTTTATTTTATTTTATTTTATTTTATTTTATTTTATTTTATTTTATTTTATTTTATTTTATTTTATTTTATTTTATTTTATTTTATTTTATTTTATTTTATTTTATTTTATTTTATTTTATTTTATTTTATTTTATTTTATTTTATTTTATTTTATTTTATTTTATTTTATTTTATTTTATTTTATTTTATTTTATTTTATTTTATTTTATTTTATTTTATTTTATTTTATTTTATTTTATTTTATTTTATTTTATTTTATTTTATTTTATTTTATTTTATTTTATTTTATTTTATTTTATTTTATTTTATTTTATTTTATTTTATTTTATTTTATTTTATTTTATTTTATTTTATTTTATTTTATTTTATTTTATTTTATTTTATTTTATTTTATTTTATATTATTTTATTTTATTTTATTTTATTTTAATTTTTTTTATTTTATTTTATTTTATTTTATTTTTTGTTTTATTTTATTTTATTTTAGTCTATATTTCATTTATTTCCTCTACATGGAATCTGTCTTAAATATACTCATATTTGCTAACACATTTTCTTCCATTACCGTCCATACCACCCTTGTACACCACATCATGTTTACTTTACCATAACAAACAGAAGACCAACAACAATCATTTCCACAACTACTTCCGCTTAACAATTGCAAAACGGGATTTCTTTTTTTCTACTATCCGTTTAGTTTATAAATCGCTTTTGTTGCACTAATGCAGCTATTTTTGTTTATGGCTGGAGGGCACTTACGGCCCCAGAAGCTGTTGCTTTCATAGTGGGGTGGATGGCTCCAAGTGTTGTTATTGTTGTCGTTATAGTTCCAGTTGCTCTTAAGTGTAGCATTAATTGCACAAATGGCCATAGTATGCTCTGTGAACCTTGAAAGCTTGGAGGTTAAATTATGGCCCCTGAGTTGTTATACCCAACTCAGGGGCCATAATTTAACCTCCAAGCTTTCAAGGTTCACAGAGCATACTATGGCCAGAAGAATGCAACTAGAAGAATGCAACTCAAGAAACAACCAAGAATAAAAAAAAACTTTGAAATCAAATTTATTTTAGGTAAAGAAAATTATACCCCCTCCTTCTGCTGTCCGTTTCACCCAATGAAAAACTACTTTAAAAGTCACCTTTGCCAATGATATGCAATCAGGACTCAGGCAAGAAGCAGGCATGTAAACACTTTCAAAGTAGTAGTTAGCCAACTTAAGGTTTCTTAGCCTTGCACTCTCGTTCATGTCCTTTAGAATTTGGTAAATGGTCTTTACCATAGATAACTTGTCTTAGAACTACACTCAACCAAGCAAGGGTAGGGCAATCGTACACACACACATACAGTCACAAAAAAATATAACTTGCCTTGTCTAGGCGCAATTTAAGGTACTCTTTTGTAAAGCAACTCTCAACGAAACTAAGCTACAGTGAGAGCGGCTGAGAGAGAGAGAGGGAGATAGAGTGAGTAAATGCCCATCCATTGACTAGACAAAAAAGCAATTTTCTCTTGTTATTTTCGAAAAAAAAGTTGTTTTATTTAACTTTTGTGGCCTGACTGGCTGACTATAATGAATGGCAGGGATGGTGTAGTAAAGAGGCGACTCGCTGGCTTCCTGACTATAAGAGGCAAAACCAATCCCAAAAGAGTTCAACATTGTATATGTCATTAACAGTGTGACCGCTTTTGAGTTTATTTTTCAGTGATAATTTTAAAATAAAATTTAGTTTATTAAAAGAAATATTTTGATAAAACGATTCTTGGAAACTCCAAAATTTCAGTCAAATTGAGTAATAATTGTGCCCTCAAGAGGCTCAGAAAGCTAAACTGGGAGATCGGTTTATATGGCAGCTTTATAAGGTTATGAACCGATTTATACCATACTTGGCACAGTTGTAGGAAGTCATACCGAAACGACATATGCAAATTGGATAAGAATTGCGCCGTCTAGGACTTAAGAAGCCAAATCAGGAGATTGGTTTATATAGCAGCATCAGGATATGGACTGATTTAGTCGTACTTGGCACAGTTGCTGAAAGTCATAACAAAACGATATATGCAAAATTTCAGCTAAATTGGATAAGAATTTCGCTGTCTAGCACCGAAGAAGTCAAATCTGGAGAATGGCGCCCTCTAGAAGCTCAAGAAGTATAATCGGGAAATTGGTTTATATGGGAGCTATGCCAGGATATAGACCGATTTGGAATGTACTTGGCACAGTTGCTGAAAGTCATAACAGAACATCACATGCAAAATTTCAGCCAAATCGGACAAACATTGCGACTTCCAGGGGCTCAAGAAGTCAAATCGGGAGATCGGTTTATAAGGGAGCTGTATTTAAATCTGAACCGATATGGCCCATTTACAATCCCCAACGACCTACATCAATACTAAGTATCTATGCAAATTTCAAGCGACTGGCTTTAGGCGTTTGACCGCTATCGTGATTTCGATAGACGGACGGACATAGCTAGATAGACTCAGACCGGAGTTGAGCGTGGAGCGGAGCTCAAAAAAGGTTACCCGATTCAGGTCTCTGGTTTAGTGTCCGACCCTATTTTCAACCTAAACTGTCCTGACCTTGTTTTTAGAGATTTAGAGTTTTATTAAAATTTTTATTTCTAGAAAAGATTGCATTTTGTCATTATGTGAGAAAATTGTTTAAAATTTTGTCTTTATACAAATTTCTCATTAGAGTAAATTTTCGTTGAAACTTAGTCTTAGGAGATAGTTTCAAAAATTTTTTTATTTGGGAAAATGTTATTAAACATTTTTTGGGAACATATCGTTAAAACTTTGATAAAGAGAACATTTCTTCGAAATTTTGTCTTTAGAGAAAATTCCTTCGAAATCTTGTCTTTAGAGAAAATTTCTTCGAAATTTTGTCTTTAGAGAAAATTTCTTCAAAATTTTGTCTTTAGAGAAAATTTCTTCGAAATTTTGTCTTTAGAGAAAATTTCTTTGAAATTTTGTCTTTAGAGAAAATTTCTTCGAAATTTTGTCTTCACAGAAAATTTCTTCGAAATTTTGTCTTTAGAGAAAATTTCTTCAAAATTTTGTATTTAGGGAAAATTTCTTCGAAATTTTGTCTTAAGAGAAAATTTCTTCGAAATTTTGTCTTTACAGAAAATTTCTTCGAAATTTTGTCTTTAGAGAAAATTTCTTCGAAATTTAGTCTTTAGTGAAAATTTCTTCGAAATTTTGTCTTTAGAGAAAATTTCTTCGAAATTTTGTCTTTAGAGAAAATTTCTTCGAAATTTTGTCTTTAGAGAGAATTTCATTCAAATTTTGTCTTTAGAGATTATTTCTTCGAAATGTTGTCTTTAGAGAAAATTTCTTTGAAATTTTGTCTTTAGAGAAAATTTCTTCGAAATTTTGTCTTTAGAGAAAATTTCTTTGAAATTTTGTTTAGAGAAAATTTCTTCGAAATTTTGTCTTTAGAGGAAATTTCTTCGAAATTTTGTCTTAAGAGAAAATTTTTTCGAAATTTTGTCTTTAGAGAAAATTTCCTCGAAATTTTGTCTTAAGAGAAAATTTCTTCGAAATTTTGTCTTTAAAGAAAATGTCTTCGAAATTTTGTCTTTAGAGAGAATTTCATTCAAATTTTTTCTTTAAAAAATATCATCAAAATCTTATCTTAAAACAAGAAGCAAAATCAGGAGATAGGTTTATATGGGAGCTGTATCAAGCTATTGATCGTTTCAGACCATATTTGACACGTATGTTGAAGTTCATGAAAGAAGCGGATGTACAAAATTTTTTCCAAATCGGATGAGAATTGCGCCCTCTAGAGGCTCAAGAAGTCAAGACCCAAGATCGGTTTATATGGCAGCTATATCAGGTTATGTACCGATTTGAGCCATACTTAGCAAAGTTATTGGAAGTGATACCTAACCACCTCATGCTAAATTTCAGCCAAATCGGATGAGAATTGCGCGCTCAAGAGGCTCAAGAAGTCAAGATGCCTGATCGGTTTATATGGCAGCTATATCAGGTTATGTACCGATTTGAGCCATATTTAGCGCAGTTGTGGGAAGTCATAACAAAACACCTCATGCGAAATTTCAGCCATATCGGATGAGAATTGCGCCCTCTAGCGGCTCAAGAAGTCAAGACCCAAGATCGGTTTATATGGCAGCTGTATCAGGTTATGTACCGATTTGAACCATACTTGGTGCAGTTATTGGAAGTGATACCTAACCACTACGTGCAAAATTATAGTCAAATCGGGCGAGATTTACGCCCTCTAGAGGCTCAAGAATTCAAGACCCTAGATCGGTTTATATGACAGCTATACCAGATTATGAACCGATTTGAATCATACTTAACACATTTACTGGAAGTGATACCAAAACACCACGTGCAAAACTTCAGTCAAATCGGATGAGAACTGCGCCCTCTAGAGGCTCAAGAAGTCAAGACCCTTGATCGGTTTATATGACAGCTATATCAGGTTATGTTCCGATTTGAACCATACTTAGTGCAGTTGTTGGAAGTGATACCAAAACACCACGTGCAAAATTTCAATCAAATCGGATGAGAACTGCGCCCTCTAGAGACTCAAGAAGTCAAAACCCAAGATCGGTTTATATGGCAGCTACATCAGGTTATGTACCGATTTGAGCCATACTTAGCACAGTTATTGGAAGTCATAACAAAACACCTCATGCAAAATTTCAGACAAATCGGATGAGAATTGCGCCCTCTAGAGGCTCAGGAATTCAAAATCCAAGATCGGTTTATATGACAGCTACACCAGATTATGAACCGATTTGAATCATATTTAGCACAGTTATTGGAAGTGATGCCAAAACACTATGTGCAAAATTTCAGTCAAATCGGATGAGAATTGCGCCCTCTAGAGGCTCAAGAAGTCAAGACCCAAGATCGGTTTATATGGCAGCTATATCAAAACTTGGACCGATTTGAACCATACTTAGTGCAGTTGTTGGAAGTGATACCAAAACACCACGTGCAAAATGTCAATCAAATCGGATGAGAACTGCGCCCTCTAGAGGCTGAAGAAGTCAAGACCCAAGATCGGTTTATATGGCAGCTATATCAAAACATGGACCTATTTGGTCCATTTGCAATCCCAACCGACCTACGCTAATAAAAAATATTGGTGCAAAATTTTAAGTGGCTAGCTGTACTCCTTCGAAAGTTAGCGTGCTTTCGACAGACAGACGCACGGACGGACAGACGGACGGACAGACGGACGGACTGACTGACGGACATGGCTAGATCGACTTAAAATAATATAAAGATCAAGAACTATACTTTAGGCGGTCTCAGACGCATATTTCGTGGTTGTAACACGAGTTTGTAACACAGAATGACGAAATTAGTATACACCCATCCTATGGTTGAGGTTATAAAAATATCCTTAAAATCTTATCTTTGGAGAAAATTTCATTAAAATTTGATTTTTAGGGAAATTTTATTGAATTTTTGTTTTTAGAAAAAATTTTATGAAAATTTTTCCACTAGAGAAAATTTGAATCCAGTTTCCTGTTTAGATAAACTTTCTATGTAATGGCAACCCTAATCCCCACTTCAACTCTTAAAACAATTTGGCAAAAATAGTTTATTTAATTATGCAGTTAGTTGGGTACTTAAATATGCAAAACTAAACCTTCGAAAACCATTACCCTCTGTGAAAACAAGCCAATATTCTGCATGCCAGTGTTGCCATAGAAATTGATAGCCCAAAGTTTATATTAAATTTGAATTGGCAGATTGTTGGTGTGCCAAGTGGAGTGGGTGGTATTGAGGGAGAATGGGAGAAAGAGAGGGAGATGGTTCATTATCCAGTCATTATACACAAGAGGATAGCATGAGTATGATGGAAAGTAGTGGAAAATGGGGGAGGAAGTCTTTGTGACGTTAGAATAGAATAACAAATTAACAAGGTCCTAATAAATTATATGCAAATATTATTGAAAAACTTTCGATATTGAAATCCTACACTCCACAATCCACACTATAGGTTGGTAATTCATCCAAATCCACACTATAGGTTGGTTATTCATTCAAAGTGTATTCTTTGGTGGGTTATTTTGGTTTTGTATGCCAAACCGGGTCAATACTTTGTAAAAACTGGTTTATTAGTCTAAATGATGTTGCTCCATGTGTCTAAGTGGGATAAATCGGCAAATAGGACAAATAGGCAATGAAAATTAAGCCATTTTAAGTTTTCCCATAAACATTTCATTAAGGAGTAGGGGATACTTCTTTCATATGCATGAGTGCAGTCCAACCAAAGTTTTAACTCAACGATAAAATACCTACTTTTTTATGCCAGGACCGAACGGTGTACCGCGACACCACTTCGTAGAGATGTTTTTGGATATAAAATGCAAATTTGTCCATGCACATTGCTTTAAGGAAAAGGGGCAAAGAAATAGCCGCTATAAAATGGAAGCACAGTGTTTTCATAAACCAACAGCACAAATTTTTATACCCTCCACCATAGGATGGAGGGTATACTATTGCAATTTCGTCATTCTGTGTGTAACTACTCGAAATATTCGTCTGAGATCCCATAAAGTTTATGTATTCATGATCGTAGCGACATTTTATGTCGATCTAGCCATGTCCGACCGCCTATCCGTCCGTCCGTCTGTCCGTCCGTCTGTCCGTCCGTCCGTCCGTCTGTCTGTCGAAACCACGCTAACTTCCGAAGGAGTAAAGCTAGCCGCTTGAAATTTTGCACAAATACTTCTTATTAGTGTAGGTCGGTTGGTATTGTAAATGGGCCATATCGGTCCATGTTTTGATATAGCTGCCATATAAACCGATCTTCGGTCTTGACTTCTTGAGCCTCTAGAGTGCGCAATTCTCCTCGGATTGGAATGGAATTTTGCACGACGTGTTTTGCTAAGATATCCAACAACTGTGCTAAATTAGGTTCAAATCGGTCCATAACCTGATATAGCTGCTATATAAACCGATCTTGGGTCTTGACTTCTTGAGCCTCTAGAGGGCGCATTTCTTATCCGATTGGAATGAAATTTTGCACGACGTGTTTTGTTAAGATATCCAACATCTGTGCTAAATTAGGTTCAAATCGGTCCATAACCTGATATATCTGCCATATAAACCTATCTTGGGTCTTGACTTCTTGAGCCTCTAGAGGGCGCAATTCTTATCCGATTGGAATGAAATTTTGCACGACGTGTTTTGTTAAGATGTCCAACAACTGTGCCAAGTATGGTTCAAATCGGTTCATAAACTGATATAGCTGCCATATAAACCGATCTTGGGTCTTGACTTCCTGAGCCTCTAGAGTGTGCAATTCTCATCGGATTGGAATGAAATTTTGCACTATGTGTTTTGTTAAGATATAAAACAACTGTGCTAAGTATGGTTCAAATCGGTCAATAACCTGATATAGCTGCCATATAAACCTATCTTGGGCCTTGACTTCTTGAGCCTCTAGAGGGCGCGATTCCTATCCGATTTGGCTGAAATTTAGCATGACGTATTTTATTCTTATTATCAACAACTGTGTCCAATAAGGTTGAAATCGGTTCATAACCTGATATAGCTGCCATATAAGCCGATCTGGGATCTTGACTTCTTGAGCCTCTAGAGATCGCAATTATTATCCGATTTGCCTGAAATTTTGTACAACGAATCCTTTCATGTCCATCAATATAAGTGTTTATTATGATCTGAATCGGTCTCTATTTTACTTCTTGAGCCCCCAAAGGGCGCAATTCTTATTCGAATTGGCTGACATTTTACACAGGTCTCCAACATAAATATAAATTAATTGTGGTCCAAACCGGACCATATCTTAATATCGCTCTAATAGCAGAGCAAATCTTTTCTTATATCCTTTTTTTTGCCTAAGAAGAGATGCCGGGAAAAGAACTCGACAAATGCGATAGAGGGTGGAGGGTATATAAGATTCGGCCCGGCCGAACTTAGCACGCTTTACTTGTTTTTTTTTTTTTTTGATTTATTGCTCGTAAAACACTGTATCTAGTCAATATTTGTATCGCATTAAGCAGCAACATAACATCTATATTAATATGTATATGTAAACATATGTATTGGATTGCCCAAAAAGTAATTGCGGATTTTTCATATAGTCGGCGTTGCAAATTTTTTCAACGGCTTGTGACTCTGTAATTGCATTCTTTCTTCTGTCAGTTATCAGCTGTTACTTTTAGCTTGCTTTAGAAAAAACGTGTAAAAAAAGTATATTTGATTAAAGTTCATTCTAAGTTTTATTAAAAATGCATTTTCTTTCTTTTAAAAAATCCGCAATTACTTTTTGGGCAACCCAATATATGTATTGTTTATTAAATGGATACTCGTATCCTTAAAGATTTACAATTTCCATATGTTCAAGTGCAAATATGCGTGTATGCTTATCATGGAGTGGGTAAACATGTTTTCCATTTGGCTGAGCCTTCGTTTATAAACTTCGATATGCGATAAATTGTGAAGAGCCGTTTGTCTATCGTATTTGCATATTCTCCACAATAACTTTGTTGTAATACTTTTGAGATATACAGATGTTTATAATAAACAAACGACACAATGGGAAAAAATTCAATGACAGAATCTTACAGAGGATAAGATAATAAAAAATATTCCATAACGACCAAACAGTTGTGGAATTGCTTAACCAAAATTGTAAATGCTTTCGGTGTATTTTTTAAGGCCCGGCCGACACGGGATAACCCTGAGTACTACACGGGCTGGAACTTTGAGCTCTGCTAACACAGGAAGCTTAGCTGACAGCTACCGGGGGCGTCCAAAGGTTGCGGATAGTGGAAAGCTTCGTTTTAATGTGGAGTAGCTGCATATGCGGTCGCGGGCATTCAGCGATTACGAAAGGAGAGTCAGATCAGGTGGCACTGTCCCTTTATTAAATACTGAGTGCCAATGATACTCGAGATGACAAGGCGAGTTATTGGCGCTTTCAAATAACCTGTGGCCAACATCAGCGCCTGTTCCAATGTTAGGTATTTAAAAAAGGCATTGTTAAAATATAAAAAAAAAAACTACGTCAGTATAAATTCAAGGTATCCAAGGGTCAGGCTTTAATGGGTTAAGTGATGTTAGTAACCAAATGTTCCAATTTGCCACCAACGAAGGTTTATTTACTGAAATATGAGCATTAAAGAAATGGCCCACTGTGTTCTTTAAGTAAATTTGCTTATATGAACTTAATCTCCTTTTTACATGCAGGCACGCACGCACATATTTCCATACATATATGGTAAAAGTTTTTCATTGTTAAAATATCTCTCAATTCATGTTAATTCAAATGAACGCTTGTAAGAATGCATTTGTTGAAGAATTTATTATTTCCAGTTTATACCACAAAATCAATAAAATTCCAACCAGATTCCAAATGTACAGTAAAGGGTTGAAATATTATTCTTGAAAATTGGTTAAGAAAACAAAATCTGGGATATACTATTAGGGTGAAAGGACCTTGATCAAAATTCTATCAATAACATTTCAAAAGTGTTTGATCACAAAACAAGCTGGAGCTTAGTTAGTAGCCTGATTGTATTACCATTGGGGATGTGGGTTCGAAGTGTGTGTCTGTTTAAAAAACAGCCACTATTACTTGACCTTAAGTAACGCAGCGTTGCATAACGTAACTCAAAGTTGCATAACGTTGCGCAACGTTGCATAATGTTACGCAACGTTACGTAACGAGACCTAGATAATAAAACAACTTCAAATTAAACAAGTAAAAGCGTGCTAAGTTCGGCCGGCCGATACTTATCGCATTTGTCGAGCTCTTGCCACGGTATCTCTTTTTAGGCAAACCAGGGATAAAAGAAAATAATTGCTATGTTATTGGAACAATATCAAGTTATGATTTATTTCGGACCATAATTGAACTGAATATTGGAGACCATAGTAGAAGTCATTGTGTAAAATTTGAGCCAAATCTAGTAAGAATTGGGCACTTTAGGGGGTGAAGAAGTAAAATAGGGAGATAGGTTTATAGGAGAGCTGTATTAGGCTATAAACCGATTCCATATTCGACACCTATGCTAAAAGTCATGAGAGAAGTCGTTGTGCAAAATTTCAGCCAAATCGGATAGGAATTGCTCCCTGTAGAGGTTCAAGAAGTCAAGACCCTATATCGGTTTATATGGCAGCTATATCGGGTTAAAAACCGATTTGAACTATTCTTAGCACAGTTGTTGAAAGTTATAACAAAACACCTCATGCAAAATTTCAGCTAAATCGGATAATAACTGCGCCCTCCAGAGGCTCAAGAAGTCAAGATCCAAGATCGGTTTATATGACAGCTATATCAGGTTATGGACCGATTTGAACCATTCTTAATACAGTTATTAGAAGTCATAACAAAACACGTCATACAATATTTCAGCCAAATCGGATAGGAATTGCTCCCTGTAGAGGTTCAAGAAGTCCAGACCCCAGATCGGTTTATATGGCATCTATATTAGCTTATGGACCGATTTGAATCGTAGTTACCACACTTGTTGGAAGTGACACCAAAACACCACGCGCAAAATTCCAGTCAAATCGGAATATAATTGCGTCCTCTGGTGGCTCAAGAAGTCAAGATCGCAGATCGGTTTATATGGCAGCTATATCAGGTTATGGACTGATTGGAATTATTCTTAACACAGTTGTTGGAAGTCTTAGTATAACACCACGCGCAAAATTTCAATTAAATCGGATGAGAATTGCAGCCTCTAGAGGCTCAAGAAGTCGAAATCCCAGATCGGTTTATATGGCAGTTATATCAGGTTATGAACCGATTTGCGCCATACTTAGCACACTTATTGGAAGTCATAATAAAACACCTCATGCAAAATTTCAATAAAATCGGATGAGAATTGCGCCCTCTAGAGGCTCAAGAAGTCAAGACCGAAGATCGGTTTATATGGCAGCTATATCAGGTTATGTGCCGATTTGCGCCATGCTCAGCAGACTTATTGGAAGTCATAACAAAACACCTCGTGCAAAATTTCAGCCAAATCGGATAAGAATTGTGCGCTCTATGGGCTCTAGAAGTCTAGGTCCAAGATCGGTTTATATGACAGCTATACCAGATTATGAACCGATTTCAACTATACTCAGCACAGTTATTGGAAGTCATAATAAAACACCTCATGCAAAATTTCAGCCAAATCGGATAAGAATTGTAGCCTCTAGAGGCTCAAGAAGTCAAGACCCTAGATCGGTTATATGGCAGCTATATCAAAACATGGACTGATTTGAACCATACCTAACGCAGTTATTGGAAGAGATACCAGAAACCCAGTGTAAAATTTCAATCAAATCGGATGAGAATTGCGCCCTCTAGAGGCTCAAGAAGTCAAGACCCTAGATCGGTTTATATGGCAGCTATATCAAAACATGGACCGATTTGGCCCATTTACAATCCCAACCGACCTACACTAATAAATAGTATTTGTGCAAAATTTCAAGCAGCTAGATTTACTATTGGGTTGCCCAAAAAGTAATTGCGGATTTTTCATATAGTCGGCGTTGACAAATTTTTTCACAGCTTGTTACTCTGTAATTGCATTTTTTCTTCTGTCAGTTATCAGCTGTTACTTTTAGCTTGCTTTAGAAAAAAAGTGTAAAAAAGTATATTTGATTAAAGTTCATTCTAAGTTTTATCAAAAAATGCATTTATTTTCTTTTAAAAAAATCCGCAATTACTTTTTGGGCAACCCTAATTCCAAAGTTAGCGTGCTTTCTACAGACAGACGGACGGACGGTCATGGCTAGATCGACTTAAAATGGCATGACGATCAAGAAGATATATACTTTATGGGGTCTCAGACGCCATGTGTTACAAACAGAATGACGAAATTTATATACCCCCATTCTATGGTGGAGGGTATAAAAATCTTCGGCGGTGATTATCCCCTCTTAATGCTGGCGACATTTGTGAGGTGCCATGCCGTGTTAAAACTTCTCCCCAAAGAGGTGTCACTCTGCGGCCTTCGGATTCACTCGTTGATATGTGAGAGGTTAATCTCTGTTCCTGATGGATTGCCCAAGAACAAATTTGTATTGGTTATGGGCTTTAGACCTTAAATCGTCAGTTCGTTCTATGTGGGAGTTGTATCGAGATGTAGTTAGCGATATAGTCCATCTTCGAGCTGCCTGCCTCGGCCAAAAAATGTATAGAGTCGAAAATGGATATTTCGATATGTGGCAAGCTGAATGATAAAATTAATAAACCTCCGTCCTGTGCTGGTGGGTGTAACGGATGTGGATGTCCTGATAGAAAGTCTAGCTATAGTCCTTTTGTTTCTACCTCTTAGTACAAAAGACGTTCAAAGAACATGGGATGCAGCAATTTTGCTTTATTTTCTATGATTCTCACCTTTTTCCTTTGTCTTTTTTCCGCTTTTTATGACTTGTAACTCAAAGTATAAAAAATAGTCTAAAACTTTGAAATTTGTGTTTAATCTCAGTTGAATAACACTGAAATTTGTTTTCTTCCAGCCATGAATGATTACATTTAGGAAATTCGCGTGTAAAACAATGAAAAGTTTCACTTAATTTGGCTAAGGCCTTAGAGGCTCTCTCTCTCTCTCTCTCTCTCTCTCTCTCTCTCTCTCGCCTGTGTTTGTTGCCCCCAAAGTTCACAGTGGTAAATGCGTGCTTAATGTCTGTAAGCCATAGAGTCTGCTTGCAAAGCCACTTTTATTTCCTCTACCACATCCGTGCTGATAACCGAATACACGAAAGCAACACCCAACCATATGGTTTTGATACCTCCTCGAGCCTTAATTTTCTAGCTTGTCCATGGGAGCCCATGGAGCTGAATAAGGTTCTGGCAAGGCTTTAACAACAATTATTGTTTGATGAATAAGTTTTTAAGCTTGACCTTTTTTCCTTGCTCTCCCAACAGAAAAGAGGAAAAACGAAAAAGGAAACGGCCTTAATGTTGTTAAAAGGGAAATGGAGCTGACAGTAGAGTCTCTTGAGGAAATGATTGTGAATTGTGGATGAGAATCTGACAACGGGTGCTGGGGTTTGGGGGAGGGTTGAGATGTTTTCGGTTCTACTCTAATAGAAAACTATAAAGAGAAGGCAAAAAGCAAACCTCAGCGCTCAGTAATGATGCAATGATTAAAGCGACAAACGAACAGGATAAAGCCTGCCTATAGCATGATGATGATAAACATGAAAAGGATGAAGGCAGGGCTATGAGTAGGACCACAATGATGTTGACAATGGTGATGATGACTAAGAATAATATACGTGCTTGCATGAAAGTGCTGTTTCAACATGCAAGCAGAGTGATTTCAACTTGATTTTGACACGACAGGACAAAAGAAATCTTTAACTATTCCCATATACAACGACCTTATGCCTTCAATGTCCTTGTGTGTGAAACACTACTAGTCGGGCGTTGAGGCCCACTAAGACTTTTGTCAAAGATAACGGAAACGAAGAAAAAGAAGTGTGGCTTAGCACGAGATCATTGGGGTTTATTTAAAACTAATGTGGATTTGATGTGGCCGTCCAAAGATAAATGGATTGTACTCCCTCTGTATCGGCCTCTCTCTCTCCCTCTCTCACTCTTCCTCTATGGCCATACATAGAGGCCTAGGCCTAATAATGATATGAACATACATGCGTATTGTAGACAAATGCTCGAGCTTATTAGGCCTAAAAGTGGATTTAGCAAATTCTGCCACTCATACTCATATAAGTACCAATGTTTGTCCAAGTATAGTGAGTGTGTCTTTATGGATATCAGTGTCATTGGTGTCCTTATATGACTTTATAATATGGCTGGCTTTACGAGTGTGTCCTTGTACCTCTAGTGGAAGGAAATTTATAAGGCATTCATTTAAAGGGCCTTGTTGGAGTTAATGAAGACTTAAACTCCTTTTTTCTTTTTAAAGTCATGTTCAGCAAGTGCTCGCAAAAGGCTTTTTCTGTACAAACAACTATAGCCATAAACCAGAATTTAGGTAAAACTCCCCAAGTTCCCTTAGCTGAAAGTTTGATTAGCCAAGAAGTTTGCTGAAGAATTTTCACTTAAGCGATAATTTTGCTTAGGCGATAAAGTTACTTTTGCAGTATAAAGATTTGAAAAGAGGATTTTCGCTTTAACATGATTCAATAGCTAATTTGATTGTATGGCTTATGTGATTTGATCGCTTATGCCATTTTATTGCCGGAACGATTTTATCCCCCATGCAATTCAGTATCAGCGATTTTAATGCTTACGCCATTTCCTCTCTTACTCGATTTAATCGTTTGTGGGGCTTTGCAGCTAATGCAATTTTATTACTTAAAAAATTTTATATCGCTCATCCGATTAAATCGCTAACGGAATTATTCCCCTTACGCGATTATATCGCTGATGCGATTATATCGCTGACGCGATTATATAGCTTACACGATTAAATTCGCTGACGCGATTATATCGATGACGCGATTATACCGCTGACGCGATTATAACGCTGACGCGATTATATCGCTGACGTGATTATATCGCTGACGCGATTATATCGCTGACGCGATTATATCACTTACACGATTCTATCGCCGACGCGATTCTATCGCCGACGCGATTATATCGCTTACGCGATTATATCGCTTACGCGATTATATCGCTTACGCGATTATATCGCTTACGCGATTATATCGCTTACGCGATTATATCGCTTACGCGATTATATCGCTTACGCGATTATATCGCTTACGCGATTATATCGCTTACGCGATTATATCGCTTACGCGATTATATCGCTTACGCGATTATATCGCTTACGCGATTATATCGCTTACGCGATTATATCGCTTACGCGATTATATCGCTTACGCGATTATATCGCTTACGCGATTCTATCGCTTACGCGATTATATCGCTTACGCGATTCTATCGCTTACGCGATTCTATCGCTTACGCGATTCTATCGCTTACGCGATTCTATCGCTTACGCGATTCTATCGCTTACGCGATTCTATCGCTTACGCGATTCTATCGCTTACGCGATTCTATCGCTTACGCGATTCTATCGCTTACGCGATTCTATCGCTTACGCGATTCTATCGCTTACGCGATTCTATCGCTTACGCGATTCTATCGCTTACGCGATTCTATCGCTTACGCGATTCTATCGCTTACGCGATTCTATCGCTTACGCGATTCTATCGCTTACGCGATTCTATCGCTTACGCGATTCTATCGTTTACGCGATTCTATCGCTTACGCGATTCTATCGCTTACGCGATTCTATCGCTTACGCGATTCTATCGCTTACGCGATTCTATCGCTTACGCGATTCTATCGCTTACGCGATTCTATCGCTTACGCGATTCTATCGCTTACGCGATTCTATCGCTTACGCGATTCTATCGCTTACGCGATTCTATCGCTTACGCGATTCTATCGCTTACGCGATTCTATCGCTTACGCGATTCTATCGCTTACGCGATTCTATCGCTTACGCGATTCTATCGCTTACGCGATTCTATCGCTTACGCGATTCTATCGCTTACGCGATTCTATCGCTTACGCGATTCTATCGCTTACGCGATTCTATCGCTTACGCGATTCTATCGCTTACGCGATTCTATCGCTTACGCGATTCTATCGCTTACGCGATTCTATCGCTTACGCGATTCTATCGCTTACGCGATTCTATCGCTTACGCGATTCTATCGCTTACGCGATTCTATCGCTTACGCGATTCTATCGCTTACGCGATTCTATCGCTTACGCGATTCTATCGCTTACGCGATTCTATCGCTTACGCGATTCTATCGCTTACGCGATTCTATCGCTTACGCGATTCTATCGCTTACGCGATTCTATCGCTTACGCGATTCTATCGCTTACGCGATTCTATCGCTTACGCGATTCTATCGCTTACGCGATTCTATCGCTTACGCGATTCTATCGCTTACGCGATTCTATCGCTTACGCAATTCTATCGCTTACGCGATTGCATGTAACACTGTAGACAGCGAAGCTGTCGGTAGGACGACGAGGATTCTATGGGGAGATCGAGACCATGAGAAGATGAGGCTATTATTGAAAGGAAGTAAAAAGGAGGTCAATATAGCTTTAGGTATCATAACGGGAAACATGAGATTAAGAGCTCACCAATGCAAAATCGGTGCGGCAAGTGATAGCATGTGTAGGGCATGTGGGGAGGATGATGATACGTTGGACCATTTCCTATGTGTATGTCCATAGTGGCATGGTTGAAATGAGGGTACGGATATTAATCCGCATCCGCAACCTCATTTCAACCTAACCTAGGCGATTGTATCGCTGAGGCCATTATATCAATAAACCGATTATATCACTGAGGCAATTGTGTCGCTTAGGCGATTATATCGCTTAAGCGATTACATCACTGAGGCGATTATATCGCTGAGAAGATTATATCACTGAGGCGATTATATTGCTGAGAGGATTATAACACTGAGGCGATTATATCGCATGAGTCACTATTTCACTTATGCGATTATATCGCTCATGGGAATCTATCACTTATGCGATTATATGGCTTATGCGATTATATCGCTTATGCGATTATATCGCTTATGTGATTATATAGCTTATGTGATTATATCGCTTATGCGATTATATAGCTTATGCGATTATATCGCTTATGCGATTATATCCCTTACGCGATAAAATCGCTTATGCGATTATATCCCTTACGCGATAAAATCGCTTATGCGATTATATCGCTTTGGTGATAATATCGAATAAGCAATATTGTCGCTTAGGCGATTATATCGCCTAGCCGATTTTTATCGCTCAGACGATAACGCTTAGCTGTTATATTAATTAGGCGATTATATGGCTTAGGCAATTGTACGGCTTCGGCGATAATATCGCTTTGGCGGAAATATAGCTTTGGCAACAATATCGCTGTGGCAATAATATCACTTCAGTGATAATATCGCTTTAGCGCTAATAGCGCTTTGGCGATAATATCAATTAGACGATTTCGTCGAGCAGGCGATTACATCACTTAGTGCTTACATCAGGCGATTATTCGGTCGCTTAGGCGACTAAGCGACTAGCGATATAATCGCTAAGGCGATTATATCGCTTAGGTGCTTATATCGCTTAGGCGGTAATATCGCTTAGACGAATATTCGCTTAGGCGATTATATCGCTCAGGCGATTATATCGCTTAGACGATTGTATACCTTAAATGATTATATCGCTTAGGCAGTTATTGTGTTAGGTCGACTATATCGCTAAGGCGATTATATCGCTGGGCATATTGCAAGGCGATCATTGCACTTAGACGATTATTTCACTTAGGCGATTGTATCGCTAAAGCGATTTTATCTCTTGTGCGCAATTTTATGCAAATGCGATTTTTTGCCATGAACATTCCACTAAAGAATAGGGGCAAACTTCTCACATATCAAGAGTGCAGTCCGATTCAAGTTTAAGCTCAATGTTAAGGGCCCTCCCTTTTATAGCCGAATCCGAACGGCGTGCCGCAGTGCGACACCTCTTTGGAGAGAAGTTTTACATGGGCATCGTATTTCATAAATGTTGTCAGCATAAGGAGGGGAAATCCACCGCTGAAAATTTGTTCTGATGGTCTCACCAGGATTCGAACCCAGGCGTTATGCGTCATAGGCGGACAAGCTAACCTCTGGGCTACGGTGGCCGCAATTTTATATTTTACCCAATTCTATCGACTTCTTGATTCTTCAGCTATATACTTTCGTATGAACGCAAAATTTTTAAAAAACAGTTAAATATCCCAAATCAGAGAGGGGCGGTATTCAACGCGGCGTTGGAGGCCACCGTAGCGCGGAGGTAAGCATATACGCCTATGACGTTGAACGTCTGGGTTCAAAACCTAAGAGAAGCTGTCAGCAATTGTGAGGTATTAAGCCATGCAATAACTTCTTCCCTAAGAAGTGTTGCACTACGGCACGTCGTTCGGACTCGGAGAGATCCCTTATCATTGAGCTTAAGCTTAAATCGCACAGCAGTCATTCATATGAGAGAAGTTTACCTCGGTTCCTTAATGGAATGTTCTTGGGCAAATTTTCATTTGTCTTTTCTCTTGTATGGGCCTCACATTAGGCCCTCGGACACCTGTTTTCCTTTGCTTTGCTCTTCCGCTTGAAAGCAAATGGATATGAGAGTGTGTATACGTTTGCTTTTGGTATTTGTATACACTCTGGAGAGTCATTTACTGACCCTTCTTTGGCACTTAACTTCCTGCTGCAATAGCATCAACTTTAATGGCAAACTAACGAGAATATAAGACAAAGAAATTATGTTCAAGTGGTTGACGTTCAACTAACCAACTTACCAAACCAACTGAAGGACAGACAACCAGACCACTCTACTTTCTACTTTACATTTATCCTTACTCATATCCGTTTTGAGAGAAAACACACACACACACACACACACACATACACACTCACAGAGAAAAAAATCCCTCAATTTTTTTTTTGTTGCTTGCAAGTAAAGGAACGAAAAACAAGTAAAAGCGTGCTAAGTTCGGCCGGGCCGAATCTTATATACCCTCCACCATGGATCGCATTTGTCGAGTCCTTTTTCCGGCATCTCTTCTTAGGCAAAAAAGGATATAAGAAAAGAGTTGCTCTGCTATTAAAACGATATCAAGATATGGTCCGGTTCGGACCACAATTAAATTATATGTTGGAGACCTGTGTAAAATTTCAGCCAATTCGTATAAGAATTGCGCCCATTGGGGCACACGAAGTAAAATAGAGAGAACGATTTATATGGGATCTGTATCGGGCTATAGACCGATTCAGACCATAATAAACACGTTTGTTGATGGTCATGAGAGAATCCGTCGTACAAAATTTCAGGCATATCGGATAATAATTGCGACCTCTAGGGGTCAAGAAGTCAAGATCCCAGATCGGTTTATATGGCAGCTATATCAGGTAATGAACCGATTTGAACCTTATTTGACACAGTTGTTGAAAGTAAAAATAAAATACGTCATGCAAAATTTCAGCCAAATCGGATAGGAATTGCGCCCTCTAGAAGCTCAAGAAGTCAAATCCCCAGATCTGTTTATATGACAGCTATATCAAGTTATGGACCGATTTCAACCATACTTGGTACATTTGTTGGATATCATAACCAAATACTTTGTGCAAAAATTCATTTAAATTGGATAAGAACTGTGCCCTCTAGAGGCTCAAGAAGTCAAGACCCAAGATCGGTTTATATGGCAGCTATATCAGGTTATGGACCGATTTAAACCATACTTGGCACACTTGTTGGGTATCATAACAAAACACGCCGTGCGAAATTCCATTCTGATCGGGTAAGAATTGCGCACTCTAGAGGCTCAAGAAGTCAAGACCCAAGATCGGTTTATATGGCAGCTATATCAGGTTATGGACCGATTTGAACCATACTTGGCACAGTTGTTGCATATCATAACAAAACAGGTCGTGCAAAATTTCAATCTGATCGGGTAAGAATTGCGCACGCTAGAGGCTCAAGAAGTCAAGACCCAAGATCGGTTTATATGGCAGCTATATCAGGTTATGGACCGATTTGAACTATACTTGGCACAGTTGTTGGACATCATAGCAAAACACGTCGTGCAAAATTTCATTCCAATCGGATAAGAATTGCGCACTCTAGAGGCTCAAGAAGTCAAGACCCAAGATCGGTTTATATGGCAGCTATATCAAAACATGGACCGATATGGCCCATTTACAATACCAACCGACCTACACTAATAAGAAGTATTTGTGCAAAATTTCAAGTGGCTAGCTTTACTCCTTCGGAAGTTAGCGTGCTTTCGACAGACAGACGGACGGACGGACGGACGGACGGACAGACGGACGGACATGGCTAGATCGACATAAAATGTCACGACGATCAAGAATATATATACTTTATGGGGTCTCAGACGAATATTTCGAGTAGTTACAAACAGAATGACGAAATTAGTATACCCCCCATCTTATGGTGGAGGGTATAAAAAGGACTGAGAAATGATGCGAAATAAAATTTAATGATGGGAAATGTGGATATAGGCCGGAAATCTTAGAGTTTAGAAAAATTTTAAGGCAAGATTTTTTTTTTGTTTTTTGGAAGAAGCAAAAGCTAAGAACAAAAGGAGACGCTAATAAAAATTGCAATAAAACAACGATTTTTTTGCGTAGGCATTAACACACCATTATGGTTTGAATGAAATTGCAAACTCATTTCTTGGAGGGAGAAAGCTTTGAATTTAATAACCAAAATTTGCTTAAATTATCTAAAGAGAGATGGCAATTTTTAGTGAAAGTTGATTTTATGACATAATTTTTGGGCTATTAAGATGAAGCGTTTTAAAAATCTTATTGAATTATTTAGTAAAGTTCCATTGAGCTATAATTTAAACAGCTAAATTTAAAGTTGCCTGTGTAAGTGACGATTTCTAGAGGCAACAGAAGTTATATTAGGAAATCGGTAAGTATGGGGCTTTAGCTATTTATGGAATTATCTGGCTCCATATATCCATTTTTAAGTACTGTTGAGTCATTACAATTGACAGACGGACGAACTAAATTAAATTCGCTAAAAAATTAATATTGAGAGACCAGGCACTGGTATGAATCCCCGCACTGGTAGTTCGTACACACTACCAACTCGGCTACCGGGCGACCAATATATTAAAAAAACATGGCCAGGAATATCAAGCTGCTCACAGAAGTGGACTTTTTGCCCACCTTTCAAAGAAGGTTTAAGGATTTCTTAAAAGCGGATTTAGCACCAAACAAAAAATATAAACAATAAAATAAATCTATAACTCACCTGAATATTTGCAAAAGTTTCCAATATACCGAAAATAAAAAGCAAAAAAAAAAATAAAAATAAATTAGTAAATAAAATGAACACGAACATAGATCAAAAAAATCATAATAATAATTAAAATCAGTAAGGAAGGGCAAAAGTCGGGCGGTGCCTACTGTATTATACCCTACACCTACCCTATAAGTACAATGTGGGAGCTATATCCAATTCTGAACCAATTTTGATAGACCTCAGCGGATATTTCCACATGGGTTATTAACCAGTCCCTATCAAATTTCGAGCAAATATTGGGTTGCCCAAAAAATAATTGCGGATTTTTAAAAAGAAAGTAAATGCATTTTTAATAAAACTTAGAATGAACTTTAATCAAATATACTTTTTTTACACTTTTTTTCTAAAGCAAGCTAAAAGTAACAGCTGATAACTGACAGAAGAAAGAATGCAATTACAGAGTCACAAGCTGTGAAAAAATTTTTCAACGCCGACTATATGAAAAATCCGCAATTACTTTTTGGGCAGCCCCATATGTTGAAACATTAAAAATTACGGTTGACAACTGACAACATTATCGCAATATACCCAAAATCAGACGAATATATATATGGGAGCTATATCCAATTCTGAATCGATTTCTAGCGAACTTCTCAGATATTATGGTAGTCGTCGAAGAAAGCGTTGTGCACAATTTTGGCAAGATTGGTCTGTAAATGCGCTTGCAGTGGCTCTTGGAATGATAATCGGACGATATACATATATGACAGCTATATATAAATCTGAGCCGATTTCTATGAAATTCGCTAGTAATGTCGAGAGTCATATGAAAATCCTTCCTGCCAAATTTCGAGAGAATCGGTTAACAAAAGACCATTTTATTTCAATATTTTTCAAAATCGGATGAACATATATATGGGAGCTTTAACTAAATCTGAACCGATTTGGTGCAAACTTCTCAGATATTGTAGAAGCCGTCCAGAAAAGCGTTGTGCGAAGTTTTGGAAAGATAGGTTAATAAATTCTCTGACAGTGGCTCTAGAAATGGAAATCGGGCGATATGTATATATGTGAGCTATATCTAAATCTGAACCGATTTCGATGAAATTCGCCAGTAATATCGAGAGTTAAGAGAAAGCCCTTTTTGCCAAATTTCGAGAGAATCGGATAACAAATGACCATTTTATGGCATTATTACTGCAAATCGGACGAACACATATGTGGAAGCTATATCGAAATCTGAACCGATTTTTTCCAGTTTCAATAGGCTTAGTCTCTAGGCCGAAAAACATACTTGCACCAAATTTTAAGACGAACGGATGAAAACTGTGACCTGTACCATGTACAGTTATTCCTCGATTTACGTCGACATTGGTTTCGCAAAATGGCGACGTAAATCGCAACGACGTGATGCGAATCTTAAGTCTTACATAATTTGAGGCAGCTTAGTATTTAACAAGTAAAAGCGTGCTAAGTTCGGCCGGGCCGAATCTTATATACCCTCCACCATAGACGCATCTGTCGAGTTCTTTGCGTAGTATCTGTTTTTAGGCAAACAAAGAATAATGAATACGGACGGAGGAGGAGCTATATAAAGTTATAGACCGATTCGGGGCTCAAGAAGCGAGATCGGGAGATTGGTTTATATGGGAGCTGTATCAAGCTAATGAGCGATTCTGACCATATTACACACGTATGTTGAAGGCCATGGGAGGAGCCGTTGTAAAAAATTTGTGCCAAATCGGATGAGAATTGCGCCCTATAGAGGCTCAAGAAGTCAAGACCCAAAATCGGTTTATATGGCAGCTATATCAGGTTATGGACCGATTTGGACCATACCTAAAACAGTTGTTGGAAGTGATAACAAAACTTCTCATGCAAAATTTCAGCCAAATCGGATGAGAATTGCGCCCTCTGGAGGCTCAAGAAGTGGAGATCCCAGATCGTTTTATATGACAGCTATATCTGGTTATGGACCGATTTGGACCATACCTAACACAGTTGTTGGAAGTGATATCAAAACACCATGTGCAACATTTCAGTCAAATCGGACGAAATTTGCGCCTTTTAGAGGCTCAAGAAGTCAAGGCCCAAGATCGGTTTATATGGCAGCTATATCAGGTTATGTACCGATTTGAACTATTCTAAGCACAGTTGTTGAAAGTCATAATAAAACACCTCATGCAAAATTTCAGCCAAATCGGATAATAATTGCGTCCACTAGAGGCTCAAGAAGCCAAAACCCCCAGATCGGTCTATATGGCAGCTATATCAAGTTACGTACCGATTTGAACTATTCTTAACACAGTTGTTGGAAGTCATAATAAAACACCTCATGCAAAATTTCAGCCGAATCGGATAATAATTGCGTCCTCTAGAGGCTCAAGAAGTCAAGACCCCCAGATCGGTTTATATGGCAGCTATATCAGGTTATGTACCGATTTCAACTATTCTTAGCACAGTTGTTGGAAGTCATAGTAAAACACCTCATGCAAACTTTCAGCCAAATCGGATAAGAATTGTGGTCTCTAGCGGCTCAAGAAGTCAAGATCCCAGATAGGTTTATATGGCAGCTATATCAAAACGTGGACCGATATAGCCCATTTACAATCCCAACCGACCTACACTAATAAGAAGTATTTGTGCAAAATTTCAAGCGGCTAGCTTTACTCCTTCGAAAGTTACTCCTTGGAACAGTGCGTTGTGTTAGGCCCATCGACATCCTTCGTTAACTTGGCCCGGATCGGTCCAGATTTGGCCAGACCGATCCTCCGATTTATGGTTTTAGGCCCATAAAAGCCACATTTATTATCCAATTTTGCTGAAATTTGGCACTGTGAGTTGTGTTAGGCCCTTCAACCTCCTTCGTCAATGTGGCTCAGATCGGTCCAGATTTGGATATAGCTGCCATATAGACCGATTCTCCGATTTAGGGTCTTAGGCCCATAAAAGGCGCATTTATTGTTCGATGTCGCTGAAATTTCGGACAGTGAGTTAAATTAAGCCCTTTGACATACTTCAGCATTATCGCACAGATCGGTCCAAATTTGGATATAGCTGCCATATAGACCGATTTCTCGGTTTTAGGTTTTGTGGGCCATAAAAAGCGCATTTATTGTCCGATGTTGCCGAAATTTGGGACAATAAGTTAAGTTAAGCCCCTTCACATATTTCTGCAATTTGGTCTAGATCGATCAAGATTTGCATATAGCTGACATATAGACCGATCTCTCGATTTAAAGTCTTGGGCCCATAAAAGGCGCATTTTTAATCCGATTTCACTGAAATTTGACACAGTGACTTATGTTATGCTTTTCGATATGCGTGTCGTTTATAGTTCAGATCGGTTTATTTTTAGATATAACTATTGGGTTGCCCAAAAAGTAATTGCGGATTTTTTAAAAGAAAGTAAATGCATTTTTTATAAAACTTAGAATGAACTTTAATCAAATATACATTTTTTACACTTTTTTTCTAAAGCAAGCTGAAAGTTATAGCTGATAACTGACAGAAGAAAGAATGCAATTACAGAGTCACAAGCTGTGAAAAAATTTGTCAACGCCGACTATATGAAAAATCCGCAATTACTTTTTGGGCAACCCAATAACTACTCAAAAGACCAATATTTTGTTATATACAATTGAACAATGACTTTTATTTATTAGCATTTGGTCCAAATCAGAACATTTATTGATATAGCTGCTATGGTGCATTAGGTATGAATTTTGCATCGGATTTTGACGAAAGATGGTTAACATATATACCCGAGGTGGTAGGTATCCAAAGTTCGGCCCAGCCGAACTTAATGCCTTTTTACTTGTTTTTTGTTTGCATTGGTAACACTTCGTGGCAGTTACCCTGTATTAAGCGATATAAAACCCATCAACCTTCCTTAGCCACATTGAAAAAAAAAACGAAAATTGTAATCCAATGTCTCATCCCTTAAATATCCCTCTTCAAAGTGACCTGTATTAAATTCCCCACAAAGTTAAAACAAAACCACTTTGCACCTCATACTCTTTGTCTCTGTTTTAAGGTTGCTTCATTACCGAAACGCAGGTGCGTTTAATTAAATTTGGCATCATCTTCAAAATATAATTATGCTGATAAACACAAAAATTGAGTTAAGTGGCTGAAGAGAGATGAAATGAAAATTGTTCAGCCAAAACGCAACAACACATTAATTATGAAGAATCCTGCCAACCCAAGTCAAACCGGGAATGAAATCTAATTTAGTTGATACCAGCTTGAATCAATCATATTTTGTGATTTTTGTTACTCTTTCTCCTTTCGCTGTTGGCTTAGTATTTGGAGCAGGGAAATTCAAGTACAGTGCTAGAGGGATAATAACCATCGAAATCAACGGCAATTCATTTACACCTATAGGCCATTTAACACTCAATTGTGTTATCCTGTGAATGCACGCAATCGAACCGAAAAAAAGGCCAAGGCAAAGGAAATATAATAGAACACATACCCCAAAACAACTGCTGGCACTAATACAGACACTCTTTCCCCATGCTCAGCCCCAAAAGATATACCTCTGGGCCTTTTTTCAACAAAGATTAATGGTAAACCATTGCCACTCACACACACGCACTTTCTCTCTCTCTCTCTATTACACGCATTTAAACTTCTAACATTCATTATCAGCCTAGTCTTGCCAGCTTGGCTTCCTTGACCACAAAAACCAAACCCTAGTGCTGACACAATGTTCCTTCACCTTTTTCGGTTTGGTTGTAGTAACACCCCGCACACAGCCTTACCGGCTGTTGTTGTTTGAGGCTAAAAGTGTAACCTAAACAAAAGGATCCGAACACCTCTGGCCGTGCCGAGAAGTTTAGAAGTTTTGTAATTAAATATTCTTCAATATCCTTAAAGTGTTTATAATTTGTTACTATAACATTTATTGCCTTTGCCAAACACACAATACAACGCAAAGCAACGCAACGCACCGATGACGATAATGTTGATGATGATTCTTTTGCCTGTATGCCTAACCTGCCTGCTAGCCATAACCATTGCCTCTCTAGGCCCAAATCGCCCATCGTTGCTTTGGTTTAATGCCCATGTTTTGTGTCCAATGAATGGAAAATGCGAATGAAATCAAGCGGTCTTAGATGAGTTGGGTGTTAAGGTTTATTCGTTTATTTGTTTTCTTTTCAGACCTTAATTCTGATTGTTATAGCTGATAGGGATGAACTTGAATGTGTTCGCAGAGCACAGTGGTTGGGAAAAGGTAAATACAAAATGTATTCCTTCCTTTATGGTGTAGAGGGTATACAAACTTTATCA
Source organism: Stomoxys calcitrans (assembly GCF_963082655.1). NCBI lineage: Eukaryota > Metazoa > Arthropoda > Insecta > Diptera > Muscidae > Stomoxys > Stomoxys calcitrans. Next base: position 138,695,722 of record NC_081556.1, on the reverse strand, counting down.
TCTCGTTTCTTTAATCTTGAAAAATTGATGCAGCTAAGACATTATAAACCACTCACAGGTCCTTCCTGGGTCCTCTTAACCCCAAAATAGGATAGGGGTATTTTGGGGATTTTTGTAAAAAAAAATTGGGCAAAATTTATTTTTGACACCTTTATATACAAAACTCAAATAGAATTACTAGGCACCTGCCAAAAGGTGCTACCCTTGAAATTTTGCACACAATCTCTATGGCACCTCAGCTCTAACCATTTCGAATTTCAAAGAGATATCTCTACCTGTTCGCACACAGCATATTTTTTACTAGTTTTTTTTTCGATTTTCTCCCACTGTACATCGGTATATCTATGAGACAGCTGGTCTTTCAGACAGAGCTCTGTGCCATAACGATAGACGCTAAATAAAGTCTGGGTAGGGAATGGCAGCTTTCGAACTCAGGATTTAAGTGAACTCTACGGTGAGAAGTTTGCCAGCAGCTGGAATGGAATGTTTGTGGCAAAATTTGCACATTTGTAATGGCGGCCCGTAAAGTCTTAGGTTCGAGGGCAGTGAGGTCGAATTGCATGGTGGAGCGTTTGAAGTCCCTTAATTGATTCTCGGCTCACGACATAACGCTCACTTGTATTCTCGGACACCATGATGTTCCAGGAAACAATAAGAAGGACGAAATACGCCAAGAGAGGCTCCTTCACTGGCCTTGAACCAGTCGCCGCACTTGCATATGTGACACTTGTTGAACTATTGAACATAGTAGAAGGGGGGCTAGAAGGGAAAGGATGCTGAATTGTCAGGGCACTCTGATCTACCATGGATTGGAAGAGGAGGGAGGAACTGGTGGCCTTTAAAAAGAGGTTACTGATAATAATTTCGGAAACCGGGTGATAGGTCATATGGCCGCGCACGTGGGAATCCTGTAGAATTATTTCTACCGAATCTGCCTTGATGAGGGGGAGGAGAAGATCAAGGACTTGTTCTGGCCATATCCGGGAATATAGGAGTACAGCATAATCTTAGGAAGCCGGTTTTTCTACCCAGGTATGTGGATAAGGCGAGAAGGTTTCGTCGGGTGACGAAAGTGAAATCATATAGACGCGAT
>NC_081556.1:138662311-138694429 GCF_963082655.1 Stomoxys calcitrans | reverse complement strand
GGTCATATATGTGTGGAAAAGATTTTGTCTTAATAGAAAATTTCTTCCCAATATTGTCTTCAGAGAAACATTTTTTCTTAATTTTGTCTTTAGAAAAAAATTCTTTAAATTTCATGGAAATTTTGTCATGAGGAAATTTTGTCTTTAGAGGAAATTTCATGGAAATTTTGTCTTTGGAGAAAATTTCATCGATATTTTGTCTTGAGACATGAGAGGAAATTTCTTCAAAATTTTGTCATGAGAGAAAATTTCATAGAAATTTTGTCTTGAGTGAAAGTTTCTTCAAAATTTTGTCATGAGAGAGAATTTCTTCAAAATTTCGGTATGAGAGAAAATTTCTTCAAAATTTTGTCATGAGAGGAATTTTCTTCAAAATTTTGTCTTTAGAGAAAATTTCTTCAGAATTTTGTCTTCAGAGAAAATGTCTTCAAAATTTTGTCTTTAGAGAAAATTTCGTGGAAATTGTGTCATGAGTGAAAATTTCTTCAAAATTTTGTCACGAGAGAAAATTTCTTTAAAATATTGTCTTGAGAAAAAATTTCTTCAAAATTTTGTCTTGAGAGAAAATTTCTTCAAAATTTTGTCTGGAGAGAAAATTTCTTCAAAATTTTGTGTTGAGAAAATTTTTCTGAAAATTGTGTTTCTTGAGAGAAAATTTCTTCAAAATTTTGTCATGAGAGAATATGTTTTCAAAATTTTGTCTTGAGAGAAAATTTCATGGAAATTTTTTCTTTAGAGAAAATTTCATGGAAATTTTATCTTTAGAGAAAATTTCTTCAAAATTTTGTCTTAGAGAAAATTTCTTAAAAATTTTGTCATGAGAGAAAATTTCTTAAAAATTTTGTCTTGAGAGAAAATCTCATAGAAATTTTGTCTTCAAAGAAAATTTCATTTGTCGTTAGAGAAAATTTCTTCAAAATTTTGTCTTGAGAGAAAATTTCTTCAAAATTTTGTCTTGAGAGGAAATTTCTTCAAAATTTTGTCTTTAGAGACAATTTCTTCAAAATTTTGTCTTTAGAGAAAATTTCATGGAAATTTTGTCATGAGAGAAAATTTCTTCAAAATTTTGTCTTGAGAGAAAATTTCTTCAAAATTTTGTCTTGAGAGAAAATTTCTTCAAAATTTTGTCATGAGAAAATTTCTTCCAAATTTTTTCTTGAGAAAAAATTTCTTCAAAATTTTGTCATGAGAGAAAATTTCTTCAAAACTATGTCATGAGAGAAAATTTCTTCAAAATTTCGTCATGAGAGAAAATTTCTTCAAAATTTTGTCATGAGAGAAAATTTCTTCAAAATTTTGTCATGAGAGAAAATTTCTTCCAAATTTTTTCTTGAGAGAAAATTTCTTCGAAATTTTGTCATTAGAGAAAATTTCTTCAAAATTTTGTTTGTAGAGAAAATTTCTTCAAAATTTTGTCTTTAGAGAAAATTTTTTCATGAGAGAAAATTTTTCAAAATTTTTTCATGAGAGAAAATTTCTTCAAAGTTTTGTCTTGAGAGAAAATTTCTTCAAAATTTTGTTATGAGAGAAAATTTCTTCAAAATGTTGTCTTGGGAACAAATTTCTTCGAAATTTTGTCTTTAGAGAAAATTTCTTCAAAATTTTGCCTTTAGAGAAAATTTCTTCAAAGCTTTGTCTTTAGAGAAAATTTCATGGAAATTTTGTCTTTAGAGAAAATTTCTTCAAAATTTTGTCATGATAGAAAATTTTCTTCAAAATTTTGTCTTTAAAGAAAATTTCTTCAAAATTTTGTCATGAGAGAAAATTTCTTCAAAATTTTGTCATGAGAGAAAATTTTATTCAAAATTTTGTCTTGAGAGAAAGTTTCTTCAAAATTTTATCGGGAGAGAAAATTTTTTCAAAATTTTGTCTTGAGAGAAAATTTTTTCAAAATTTTGTCTTCAGAGAAAATTTCTTCAAATTTTGTCATGAGATTCTTAAAATTTTTGTCATGACAGAAAATTTCCTTAAAATTTTGTCATGAGAGCAAATTTTGTATTTAGAGAAACTTTTATACAAATTTAGTCTTGAGAGAAAATTTCTTCAAAATTTTGTAATGAGAGAAAATTTCTTCCAAATTTTGTCTTGAGAGAAAATTTTATGAAAGTGTTGTCTTGAGAGAAAATTTCTTCAAAATTTTGTCTTGAGAAAAAATTTCTTCAAAATTTTGTCATGAGATAAAATTTCTTAAAATTTTTGTCATGACAGAAAATTTCTTAAAAATTTTGTCATTTCAAAAATTTCAAAACTTCAAAATTTCGTCTTGAGAGAAAATTTCAAAGAAATTTTGTCTTGAGAGAAAGTTTCTTCAAAATTTTGTCATGACAGAGAATTTCTTCAAAATTTTGTCATGAGAGAAAATTTCTTCAAAATTTCGTCATGAGAGATTTTTTTTTTAAATTTTGCCTTTAGAGAAAATTTCTTCAAAATTTTGTCATGAGAGAAAATTTCTTCAAAATTTTGTCTCGGGAGAAAATCTCATAGAAATTTTGTCTTTAAAGAAAATTTCATTTGTCGTTAGAGAAAATTTCTTCAAAATTTTGTGTTGAGGGAAAATTTCTTCAAAATTTTGTCTGAGAGAAATGTTCTTCAAATTTTTGTAATGAGAGAAAATTTCTTCAAACTTTTGTCTTGGGAGAAAATCTCAGAAATTTTGTCTTCAAAGAAAATTTCATTTGTCGTTAGGGAAAATTTCTTCAAAATTTTGTCTTGAGAGAAAATTTCTTCAAAATTTTGTCTTGAGAGGAAATTTCTTCAAAATTTTGTCTTTAGAGACAATTTCTTCAAAATTTTGTCTTTAGAGAAAATTTCATGGAAATTTTGTCATGAGAGAAAATTTCTTCAAAATTTTGTCTTGAGAGAAAATTTCTTCAAAATTTTGTCTTGAGAGAAAATTTCTTCAAAATTTTGTCATGAGAAAATTTCTTCCAAATTTTTTCTTGAGAAAAAATTTCTTCAAAATTTTGTCATGAGAGAAAATTTCTTCAAAACTATGTCATGAGAGAAAATTTCTTCAAAATTTCGTCATGAGAGAAAATTTCTTCAAAATTTTGTCATGAGAGAAAATTTCTTCAAAATTTTGTCATGAGAGAAAATTTCTTCCAAATTTTTTCTTGAGAGAAAATTTCTTCGAAATTTTGTCATTAGAGAAAATTTCTTCAAAATTTTGTTTGTAGAGAAAATTTCTTCAAAATTTTGTCTTTAGAGAAAATTTTTTCATGAGAGAAAATTTTTCAAAATTTTTTCATGAGAGAAAATTTCTTCAAAGTTTTGTCTTGAGAGAAAATTTCTTCAAAATTTTGTTATGAGAGAAAATTTCTTCAAAATGTTGTCTTGGGAACAAATTTCTTCGAAATTTTGTCTTTAGAGAAAATTTCTTCAAAATTTTGCCTTTAGAGAAAATTTCTTCAAAGCTTTGTCTTTAGAGAAAATTTCATGGAAATTTTGTCTTTAGAGAAAATTTCTTCAAAATTTTGTCATGATAGAAAATTTTCTTCAAAATTTTGTCTTTAAAGAAAATTTCTTCAAAATTTTGTCATGAGAGAAAATTTCTTCAAAATTTTGTCATGAGAGAAAATTTTATTCAAAATTTTGTCTTGAGAGAAAGTTTCTTCAAAATTTTATCGGGAGAGAAAATTTTTTCAAAATTTTGTCTTGAGAGAAAATTTTTTCAAAATTTTGTCTTCAGAGAAAATTTCTTCAAATTTTGTCATGAGATTCTTAAAATTTTTGTCATGACAGAAAATTTCCTTAAAATTTTGTCATGAGAGCAAATTTTGTATTTAGAGAAACTTTTATACAAATTTAGTCTTGAGAGAAAATTTCTTCAAAATTTTGTAATGAGAGAAAATTTCTTCCAAATTTTGTCTTGAGAGAAAATTTTATGAAAGTGTTGTCTTGAGAGAAAATTTCTTCAAAATTTTGTCTTGAGAAAAAATTTCTTCAAAATTTTGTCATGAGATAAAATTTCTTAAAATTTTTGTCATGACAGAAAATTTCTTAAAAATTTTGTCATTTCAAAAATTTCAAAACTTCAAAATTTCGTCTTGAGAGAAAATTTCAAAGAAATTTTGTCTTGAGAGAAAGTTTCTTCAAAATTTTGTCATGACAGAGAATTTCTTCAAAATTTTGTCATGAGAGAAAATTTCTTCAAAATTTCGTCATGAGAGATTTTTTTTTTAAATTTTGCCTTTAGAGAAAATTTCTTCAAAATTTTGTCATGAGAGAAAATTTCTTCAAAATTTTGTCTCGGGAGAAAATCTCATAGAAATTTTGTCTTTAAAGAAAATTTCATTTGTCGTTAGAGAAAATTTCTTCAAAATTTTGTGTTGAGGGAAAATTTCTTCAAAATTTTGTCTGAGAGAAATGTTCTTCAAATTTTTGTAATGAGAGAAAATTTCTTCAAAATTTTGCCATGAGAGAAAATTTCTTCAAATTTTTGTCATGAGAGAAAATTTCTTCAAACTTTTGTCTTGGGAGAAAATCTCAGAAATTTTGTCTTCAAAGAAAATTTCATTTGTCGTTAGGGAAAATTTCTTCAAAATTTTGTCTTGAGAGAAAATGAGAGAAAATTTCTTCAAAATTTTGTCTTCAAAAAAAATTTCATTTGTCTTTAGGGAAATTTTTTTTCATAATTTTGTCTTTAAAGAATATTTCTTCAACATTTTTTATTTAGAGAAATTTTCATAGAAAATTTGTCCTGAGAGAAACTTTTTTCGAACCCACTCTTCCCTTCTAAATCACTGTTCATAAACTTTCTTCACATTGTTAATGTGCGACTTTAAAGAAAGGAATCCTACTCTGCTCCATTTGTAGCTGCCCTATGGGATTCTTATCCTAAACCACTCTTCCACTTACAAAACAAACTTTTTTCTTTATGACTATTGAGTGTTATTCGTTTGGTGAGTTTTTGTTTTTTTGTTGGTTTGCTACATCTTTCCTTGCCTTTCCGTTTGACTCTTCTCTAAGCGTCTTTGAAAAGAAAACAAAATTGGCATTAAATTTTATTTTTACATTTATTGCCTTGTTGCGTTTGGCTATTTCTTGGTGTTAGGCCCCCCCCCCCCCCTGTACACAGAAGACACCTTACAAAATTGACTTTATTGTGCTGGGGCTGGTGGGGTCAGTCATCCTTGTTGTTGTGGTGTGTGGTGTGTGGTGTGCTAGGGTGGTGATGGTAATTTTGAAAATTTCATTAATAAATATTTGATTTGTTACCTGTGTCCTTGTGGTGTGTGGAGGGCGGAGGGCGGAGGGTGAAGGGGGCAAAGGTGAGGTCTAGCAATATTGTCGTTTAAGGTCTCCAACACCTTTTCAAGCTCATATTGGGTTTTGGGGTGCTAGGATGGCCATACACACAGCTATACACAAATACTTTGTTAGTTATGAGTATGAATGCCAAGGTAAATGTCTTTGTTACGAAGTGTCACTCTGTTCGCTTTTGGACAGTTGTTAAAAAGGACAACAAGTCTCATTAGGAGCATTCGAAAACCATAACTGTTTTTATTGTCAAAGCCCATTTTGGCTTTTTGATCTTAATAAGGTTAATCTTGGCCATCCGGCTGTAACAGAATTCCAAAGGATGACTGTAAATGTTAGTGAGTGTGTCGTAAACGAGCAGGGAGAGGGGGAGCGAGGTTGTACAACCAAAAAACACAAAAACAACATCCTTTAAACATCCTAAACATGTATACTTTAGAGCTAATTAAAATTGTTATGTTTCTCACAAATGTTACCGTCGTCACTGGAAGAGCTTGGCCAGGAGGCTGCCCAAATGCCTGACAGTCTGCTGGGGTGGTCATACATTTGCAATGGGCTACTAGGCTTGGAGCCTACACATTTACCAGGGATTGAAGAGCATTTGTAGTAGATGAGTTTAAGGATAGGCTTTGGCTTCTGCTTTATGTTCTGTTAGTGGCTGTACATTTTTTTTATAATTCTCTCTTCTTTTTTTTTAAATATTTGTGTACAAAGACATTGCGGCAGTCAAGCAGAAGGTCTAAAAGACTTTTGCCCTAATAAGCCGAGTGCATGTTTACCCACAGTAAAGGACGAAAGCATTACAATCATATGAATAAAATATTAAAAATCTTGTATAGCTACACATAGAAGGAAATGAAAGTTTTTTTGTTATCTAACACCAAAGGATGCACTGGCATAATAGGCTAGTCACAGTTACACGACCCAAGAGTTATCCTCAATTTTGCTTCTTAATGGCATGCTGAGCGTATTGCTGGGCCGATTATGGGTGACAAACTTTTGCCTTGCCTGGATTTTCTACAGATACTTAGGCCTTAGGGAAGAATTTATTGAAATTATACCTCTTTCATTTGGAATGTAGTCTTTAGCGAATCGAGAGATGAGGGCAGCAGGGTGACAGCAGTAGTGAGCGAGTGCTTTGCTAAGCTCACATGAAGACCGAGAAAGCAATGCGGGACACAACGAAGGAGCTGCCGGTGGGCAGCGCAATAGGTTGAAAGTGCTGGATGCTGGAAGCGATGAAACTGACATTCCCGGCACGGAAGTTGGAAAGATAATCAGATCTCCCGCAGATCATTACACTGTTAAAACATTGAAAAAGAGCTCCCCGCTTTCAATTACCCTGGGAAGACCAAGCTACTCCACCCGCAATGGAAACTACGGATAGTGTCCTGCGAGGGGAGACAAAGGCGAAACAGGATCGAAAAAAGCGCCCACGGCGAAAGGTGAAGATGGTCGCTTGAATGGGTAAGCAAACGCCCTTTTACGCCAGAGTGGCAAGGAAAAATTGCTCCCCGCTCTCAACTACCCTGGGAAGACTAAACCAGCACTCCTGCAATGAAGACTCCAGACAGTGTCTTACATAGGGAGACTAAGGCGTAACAGGAACGAATAAAGCGCGTACGGCCACTGAGTCTTCATGAAGGAATGTGCCTTCGAAAAGGAGGCCACAGTCATAACGTAATCGGAGGATGGTCACTGGAAATGGTAAGGAGACGCCCTCTTACGCCAGAGTGGCAAGGAAAAAGTGCTCCGCGCTGTCAACTACCCTGGGAAGACCTAACCAACCCTACCGCAGTTGAGACTCGTCATAACAGGAACGAAGGAAGCGCGTACGGCCCCTGAGTCTTCATGGAGGTATGTGCCTTCGAAAAGGAGGCCACAGGGTAAGCAAACGCCCTTTTACGCCAGAGTGGCAAGGAAAAATTGCTCCCCGCTCTCAACTACCCTGTGAAGACTGAACCAGCACTCCTGCAATGAAGACTCCAGACAGTGTCTTACATAGGGAGACTAAGGCGTAACAGGAATGAATAAAGCGCGTACGGGCACTGAGTCTTCATGAAGGAATGTGCCTTCGAAAAGGAGGCCACAGTCATAACGTAATCGGAGGATGGTCACTGGAAATGGTAAGGAGACGCCCTCATACGCCAGAGTGGCAAGGAAAAAGTGCTCCCCGCTGTCAACTACCATGGGAAGACCTAACCAGACCTACCGCAATTTAGACTCGTCATAACAGGAACGAAGGAAGCGCATACGGCCCCTGAGTCTTCATGGAGGTATGTGCCTTCGAAAAGGAGGCCACAGGGTAAGCAAACGCCCTTTTACGCCAGAGTGGCAAGGAAAAATTGCTCCCCGCTCTCAACTACCCTGGAAAGACTAAACCAGCACTCCTGCAATGAAGACTCCAGACAGTGTCTTACATAGGGAGACTAAGGCGTAACAGGAACGAATAAAGCGCGTACGGCCACTGAGTCTTCATGAAGGAATGTGCCTTCGAAAAGGAGGCCACAGTCATAACGTAAGCGGAGGATGGTCGCTGGAAATGGTAAGGAGCCACTCTCTTAAGCCAAAGTTGCAAGGATAAAGTGCTCCCCACTGTTGACTACCCTGGGAAGGTCAAACCAGCCCTCCCGCAATGAGACTCCAGACGGTGTCCTAAGTAGGGAGACTAAGTTGGAACAGGATCGAAAGAAGCGCCCACGGCCCTTCATGTCCTCTGGAGGACTAAAAAAGGTAACGAGCCGCCCTCTTACTCCAGAGTGGCGTGGAAATACAACCAAGATGAGCTGACGTATGAAGTAATAAAAATCAGCAGTGCATTGGATACGATTCCACCAGATCATCGGTCCCAAGGGGAGGATCTAGTTTTCGTTCTAATGTTGAACTCTGCAGAGGGTCCACCCATACAAATTATGAGCAACGAGTATAGAGGGGACATTTTCACGTCATAAACATGTACATCCCCCAGCTCACAAAGGCGATGGTGTTCATCAAGGGATGGGGTAGCAAATTCGCGATGTAACGCATATTGGGATTCTTAGGCAAGCAAAACCAAGGTTTCGTCGCGGCGAAATAGGAGGTCTTCCACAGGAGGAATGGAACTCTTCTTGTGGTGGGCAATGATCAGTCTCCGTGACAAGTTCGACCATGACTAAAGGCAAGGCGTAGTACGGGACCAAGGCTGTCATTTTCAAGATTGGCAAGACTAGGATAGACAAAGATCATCATATTGAAACATCAAGCCGTGCAGTGGCAGGTGACTCAATAACGCCTAACAAACAAAGGGCTTAACCGTTCCAATTATTCTATGCTAATCCGGGTACTCGGCCCAGCAGTAAATAGTGGATATATGGCCATTTAAACCCATCTTCCGATTAGCCTTCTACTGCTACTTGAAGCTTCAATTTTTGCCTGTTTGGGCAGAAATTTGGGGCGTAAAGTTAGCGGAGGCATAAATTTGGTGCGTAAATTCGGTCGGTCGGTCATAGAGCAGCTATATCCAAATATGGCTCGACCTGGACCTGGACACTTCACAGAAGTAGGGTACGGGTCTACCAGAACTCACTGTGCCAAATTTCATCAAAATCGAATGAAAAATGCCCAATTTATTGCCTCAAAACTTTAACTCTGGCGATCGGTCTATATATATCGGCTATATATAACGAAGTTCCGATTTATGAGATCAGAAGGTCAGGTTTATATACAGAGAATACGATACCATTAAAAGTTTTTTAGGAAAATGATGTCATTAGCAAAATTTCTGACAATTTATAAATACCCAAAAAAGCTATTTATTGGGTATTTACCTGTTAGAAACCCATCTCTATCCATGTTGGTTAAACCAATTTCCTGATTTGACTTATTAAGTCCCAGAAGCCATAATTGTTATCCGGTTCAAATCGGTTAATAACCGGATACAGTTTCCTTATAAACTTATCTCCCAATTATACCTACGATTTTACTTCTTGAACCCCTAGAAGCCACAACTGTTTTCCCATTGAGCTGAAATTTTGTACGCAGTATTTTGTTACCACTTCCAACAATCGTGCTAAGTATGATCTAAGTCGTTATAATAATATAATTTTTTGCCAAATTTGGTATGTAGAAATTTTCAGTAGAATCCTTGGTGTTGTACATTATGGAATTAGAGACCTATGCTTCGAGATGTTACAAACGGTGTGAATGAAATTCTAAAACCTCACACAATAGCGGAATGAATAAAATAAAATCCCATCATATTATTACCTTCATAAAATCCTTAAATTATCATTTTTTTCTCTAATTTCTTTGAAGTTTTCGGCCTTGATGACCCCCTAACTGCTTTATACATGGCCTTGTTTGGTTTTTTTTCTCCTCTTCTCATCAGACACGTACTTTGACACGTGTTGTGGAAAATAAAAAGCCTAATAGACAAAACATGACTCATTATTGGTCCATATAGGATGCAAAACATGGGACTTAATTTGACCTCTGGGTGAAGTTATGTTGGCATGTGCCTAAAAGTATGCAGTAATTATGAATACATGGAAATCTATGTTATAAACACCATGGCAAATGGCTGAGTGTGTGAGTGGGTGTGTGTGGTTGTATTCATGATATGTTAAATGTTATGTTAAATGGGAGAGCAGAGAAAGCAAGAAGTTGAGAGTTTTTTTTTTTTTAAGTAATGAAAAACATATGCTTTCAGGAAAATGACTAGATTTTGTGGGGAAAAAAATTCTTAATAGTTTAACAAACTTGGCATTTTTTGTAAAAATTTAAATTTTAACCGTATGGTGTATTGTAAAAAGAGTTTTGCTTAGGAAATGTTGTTATATTGTCCAATTGTGTTATGGTTCTGTTCCCATGCTTTTCAAAAACAATTGTTTGTTGAAAGGGTGATATTTACACAGTATTTTGAAAGTGGAGTTTTCACTGGTCTATAAAATAACAGAGAATAGTACTTGTCTATAACATAATGCAGTAGAGCGCAACCCAATGAATAGCTTGTTTCAATCTTATGATATATGCACAATTTCAACAAAACTTATAAAGTGTAAAGATTCCATGAAAGAGATTTCTTCAAAATTTGTTGCTTTTATTTTTTCCAAATTTTTCGATTTAAAAAACACTATAAATTTCACTGAACAGCAAACCTACCATTTGTAATACCATGCTAAACGGGCCAAAATCAAAGCCGTATACACATGCTCACACTAGGTGTGTGAGAGATACAGTTGAGAGTTTTGTTTTTAATACAACAAACACTTGAAAACTTATTTTGTTTAATATTTTCGCATTTCAACTCATATACAATTTTTTTATGAAAATTATTATCAAATCAAGGAAATATGCTTGTTTCAACTCCAAAATCACTTAGTTTTTCCTCTTTAGCTGTAATCTCATTCTAAACATACACACACACACACACAGAAAGAGCATTTAAAAAATTTCCGTTTTTTTTCTATTTGCACCGGCTTTTCAAGCGTCATTCCTTTATCACGTGGTATTTTCAACTGACTGCAAGGCATTATTTGGAAAAGGGCCAAGGCAACAGGTAGCCAGGCTATGAGTGTTGCTCTGTATCATTGTTGTTGCTTTTGTTTTTCCCTTTTCTTTTTGGGTAAAAGAAGACTAACAAAAGTTGGTATCCCGAAAGTGGAAACACATGTTCATATGGTCGCAGTAGTAAAAAGGGACTTGTTAATGGATTTATGAGACAGGTAATAATGACCATTCTTACTATTTATCCTAGGGCCTAGTAAGAGAGAAGTGTTGGAATGTATAGCTATGGGCATATGCGTGTGTGTGTGTGTTAACATGCATTATTGTGCTTACGTGAGTTTGTACCTGTTGTAAATTTTCTGGCCACACTAAAGTGTGACCTTTCCCCATTGCTCATCTATGAATAGAGTTGCCCGAGGCAAAAGGGGATTTTCCTCTTAAAAGAGTTTTATTGATCATATAGCCATATTTACCAGTAATACCCACCATAGAAGGCCCTATTGGAGTATATATATCCGACCTTATAAAGAATTTCTATTTTTGCAAATACAAATTTGCCCATTAACATTGCATTAAGGAACAAGGGGCAGATTTCTCATATATCAATGAGTGATGTTCAATTCAAATTTGAGCTCAATGAAAAGAGGTCTCCTTTTCATAGCCGAGTCCGAACTGCATGCGTCACCTCTTTGGGGAGAAATGGTACTAATGTCGCACAGTGGGAGAAAATAAAAAAATGTAAAAACTATGCCTTTAGAAAACGGGTAGAGACATTTGGTTAGAGCGGGGGTGTTAGGTGCAAAATTTCCATGCCTGTGTTGTCTGAGCGCCTTTTGAAAGGCCCCTAAAGTTGGTCACCTTGATATTTCTAAAATTTGTTGGGGCTGCCAAATCTTCGTTTGTGGTCCAATTTCTAAAATTTTTATTTTATTTTATTTTATTTCATTTTATTTTATTTTATTTTATTTTTTTTTTGATAGCGGCAACTCTGGCTTCAAAGTGACTCTCCACACATTCTCTCACACATACTCTTAATTCATATAAGATAGACCAAAGGGACTTTTTTCAGTTTCCCAGAAATGATGATTTATCTCAATAGACGCTGAGACATTTCTATTCATAAATTGCCATTTGACGACTTTGTACCTAGGAAAAACTGTCATGGACAAAAAATTATTCTTAAAAAAAATGCAAAGTTTACATACCCTAATGACTTTAGTTGCAAATGGAAAATTAAATTTCCAAAGGACAATAAAAACACGATCGCAATGGCAATGTGTCGTGTTTGCACAATTTTTATTTGAATATTTGTGTTTCTGCAATAGCACCAATCCATTGAGTTCTATGACAGGCTATGAGCGATGTTAGATGTTTGTATGCTAATACAATTCTATGGCAACCTGTTCTTTTGCTCACTTAGATGCTGCATTAATATTTCAATTTCCACGAATATATGATATATTGATTTTTCCTACTTTTCTCGGTTTTTCATATGCAGTCCATTTCTCTAGTGTTCAGTGATATGTGTCAAAAAATAGAAAATGCATTGATATTGGAATATTTCATAAAAGTTTAAAATGAAATCAATGGAGTGAAATTGAGTTCCCATTACTAGCAGTCTCTGAGTGCATATGGGAACTCTTTTGTTAAAGTGTAAAAATTGAATGACATATTTAAACATTAAAGCGAAAGTTGCCAATAAATGGTTCGGAACATACCATAACTGGCAAATATTGAAAGTCATAAAAGAACATGGAATGCTAGAACTTTAGCAGAATTGAAAAAAAAAAACAATTTTTATACCCTCCACCATAGGATGGGGGTATACTAATTTTGTCATTCTCTTTGTAACTCCTCGAAATATTCGACTAAGACCCCATAAAATATTTTTTTTTTGTTTTTTCCAACCACTGTGCTAAGTATGGTTGAAATTGATCCTTAACTTGACATAGCAGTCATATAAACCGATCTGGGGTTTTGACTTCCTGAGCCCGTACAAGACGCAATTCCAATCCGATTTGGCTGAAAATTTGCATGACATGCTTCGTTATTTTTTTCAACAACTGTGCTAAAACCTGTTCAAATCGGTCGAAAACCTAATATAGCTGCCGTTTAAACCGATCTTGAATCTTGAATCCTTGAGCCACTAGAGTGAGTTTTTATCCGATTTGGCTGAAATTCTGCATGAGGTGTTTTATTATGATTTCTAACCGCTGTGCTAAGTATGGTTGAAATCGGTCCATAACCTGATATAGCCGCGATATAAACCGATTTGGGGTCTTGGCTACTTGAGCCCCTAGAGGGCGAAAATAGGGTACTACATTTTTTGATTTCTGAAGGGGGAGGGGGGGGGACCCTCCCCCTTACATTAATTTTCAGAAACGCTAGATCTCGGAGATAGATGGTGCGATTAAAGCGAAATCTTGTGTTATCTCTTATAGTTACCTAAAAAAAATTTTGTTTCCAAATTCCGGATGGGGTACCTAGGGGGGCTGCCCCATTCTAAAACCTACCAAACATATATTTAGACCAATCACAACAATATGGGAGTCAAATGAAAGGTGTTTAAGATTAGAAAACATATCTGATAACCAATTTTCGGACCAAGTGTTTGGGGGACCACCCCAACCCCCAAAACACCCCTAAATCGGTAATATTTACCGGCCATGGCAATATGGGACTCAAATAAAAGGTATTTGCGAGTAGAATACGAATTTGACATCCAAAAGTGGGACCAAGTTTCTGGGGGTCCTCTCCGTCCCAAAAACACCACCCAAAACAGGACTTATTTACTGACCATGGCAATATGGGGCTGAAATTAAAGGTATTTCAGTGTAGAATGCGATATCCAAATGTGGAACCAAGTGTTTCGGAGGCCGCCCGTCCCCAAAAACACCCCCCAAAGAGGAAACATGTACGACCATAGCAATATGGGACTCAAATGAAAGGTCTTTGGGAGTAAAACACTAATCTGATATCAATATTCGGGAAAAAGTGTCTATAGCGCCACCCCACTCCCATAACACCACCCTAAATGTTCGTATTTGCCGACCATTGCAATATGGGGAGGAAGAGGTATTTTAGAGTGGAACACGAATATGATATATAATTTCAGGGCCAACTTACTGAGCGGCCACCCCATCCCCCATAACAACCCCCCAAATAGGACGTATTTGCTCACCATAACAATTTAAGAGAGTGGAGTTCGTTGTTGACAGTTTTTAGGGACTATACCCCAAACCAGACACATTAGCTGTCTTTTGCAGTAAGAAAACAAATTTGTTATCCAATTTTGAGACCAAATGGCAATATGCAGATCAAATAAATGATATTTTAGAGTAGAGTACGATGCTGATAGATTTTCATGATTAAGTGTTTTAGGTACCATCCACTCCCCAAAACACCCCTTAATCGTACATATTTACCAACCATGTCAAATGAATAGTTTTGGGGATAGAGCACGAAATTGATACCCACTTTCGGGACCAATTTGCTGCGGGGTCTATCCCTTCCCCAAAACACCCCACAAACAGCAATTATTTACTGACCATCGAAATATGAGGCTCAAATAAAGATATTTGGGAATAGAATACGAAGGTGATATCCAAATGTGGGATCATGTATTAGGGACACCGTCCCTTCCCCAAAACGCCCCCCAAAGAGTGAGTGCAAATGTACCGACCATTGCAATATGTGGCTCCTCTCCGTAGCGCAGAGGTTAGTACGTCCGCCTATGACGCTGAGACCATCAGAAAAAATTTTCAGCGGTGGATTTCCCTCCTAATGCTGGCAACATTTGTAAGGTACTAAGCCTTGTAAAACTTCTTTCCAAAGAGGTGTCGCACTGCTGCACGCCGTTCGGACTCGGCTATAAAAAGGAGGCTCCTTATCATTGAGCTTAAACTTGAATCGGACTGCACTCATTGATATGTGAGAAGTTTGCCCCTGTTACTTAGTTCATGGGCAAAATTTGCATTTGCAGGTGTCTGAGGAACCACCTCACACCCGAAAAAAAAATTCTGAATCGGACATAATTACCGATCATGGAAATATGGGGCTCCAATGAGAGGTATTTGGCAGTAAAGCACGAAATTCATACCCACTTTCGGGAGTCCACACCACCGCCTAAACCCACCAATTACCAGCCTAGGGACCTTCCTACTCTCAAAATCCCAATGGGAATATCGGGCTCAAATAACGTATTTTTGGAGTGGAGTACATCTAAAATCCAAACTTAAATGGCCCTAAGCCCTTCGAGCGAATTGGTAGACATTAATATTGTTATGCTATTAGTCGATATACATATCCTATTTTTCGTAGCATGGTATTTTACTAAAAGCTCTTTCATTGTCGAAAATAAATTTGCGGGCCCGATTCAGCTAGTCTAATACAACTGTCATATAAACCGATATTGAATCTTGACTACTTGAGCCTCTAGAGGTCGCAATTATAATCCGATTTGGCTGAAATTTTGTACAACTGCTTCTCCCATGACTTTCAGCATACGTTTCAAATATGGTCTGAATCGTCCTATAGCCTGGAACAGCTCCCCTACACAGATCTCCCTATTTTACTTCTTTAACCCCTAAAGGGCGCAATTCTTTTAAGATTTGGCTGAAATTTTACACAATGATTTCTTCTATGGTCTCCAACATTCATTTCAATTATGCTCTGTATCGGACCCTAACTTAACATAGCTCCAATAGCATAGGAATTCTTTTCTTTTATTCTTTGTTTGCCTAAAAAGAGAATCCGGGAAAAGAACGCGACAAATGCGATCTATGGTGGATTATAAACCCTTTTACCTGTTTCACGCTTTTACCTGTTTCATATGGCTCTAAAACCTGAGTTTTGTCGTTAAAATTCGGAAGCTCGACTTTATTTTAGATCCATAGTTCTTTTCAGTAAAAATTTTTATAATTTTTAGTATTTTACGATTTTGAGAACCGCTTGTGTGTGTTTCTTTGACTCTTACAAATGGACCCTACCTAGTGCAGCCTTATCCAAATAGGGTCCGTTTTGCACCATACTCGGTTTAGCCTTTGGCATGAAAATTATCTGTGCAAGATTTCAGCTCCTTGTCTTCATTTCTAAGAACTTTTTAATATCTATTTGCCAACAGAGAAATCAAATATCCTTAATTTTCGTTTTTGATGTTTAAATTATTTTATTTTTTATTATGTTCTCATTTTGCCCTTAATAAATCTTATTTTCCCCCTTCCTATGTTTGTGTGCCTTCATCCAATGTATACTCGTACTTGGCTTAATTAACACATTTTACCCATTTGGCTAGTGCTTTAGCTTCCTTTTTGAAAACCAACACGTTTGCCCCAAAAACCAACCAACCAAATGTGATGATAATTCGCCGCATACCTCTAAACATTTGCTGTTGTGTGCAAAATACACCAAGCCATTTAGTTTTCTTTCATGCTGTTATTATGCTGTATGTGTGTGTGAGTGTGTGCTCAAGCACAGCAGAGAAAGAGAAGAAATATCATTGGGAGGTAATGTTGGACTTTGCAATGAATTTACAAATGCCATAATGCAAGTGTGTGTCCTAATGAGTTTGAAGAAAAGTGTGTGAGAGGGAGAGGCAAAATGGGAGCGAGAGCGGAAGAGTGAGTTTCGGTTTGTTTGCATTTGTTTGCCTTTGGTTAAGAGTGATTATAAGCGACCTTTGGGTTGCTTTAGAGGAGGACACACTGGTGTTTAGCAGCAGCAGCAGCAGCAGCAGCAGCATCAACAACAACAACTGTGACAACGACCAACATCAACAGCAAGTTGACACAACTAATTGACACTTATTTTATGGTTATTAAAATATTTGAAAGCTATGCACACACACACACATACCCAAACACTCTCGCAAGCACAAGCCCCAAACAACAGGGCAAAAACAACAACAACAATGATGACTATGACAATCAAGACCACCATAGTGACAGCAACAGCGACTATGATAATGGCAATAAATGCTACAGCTTTAGCGACTATGAAAATGTTAAATGCTAACACCAAAATGCTGTGCAAGTACTTTTGCCAATTATACACAGACACACACACACCCATACATGGAGCACCAAAAAAAAAAACAAACACATCATAATAATAAGGACCAGATTCAACCAGACGGAAACTAGGACATCATACCATCTCGCAAAAGCAAAACACTCAAATGTTCATGCCTCACATAAGGTTGGGGTTGGCGCTCGCTGCCTCTGTTTGCTGTTGAATTTAAAAATATGCTAAAAGATGACACAGAATTTATTTATAAATACTTAAGACCCACTATGTCACTGTGTCAAAACGTGCTGAAGACAGCTGCAGCAAGTACCTATATGGAAATTTAAGTTTCAAATCTTTTGATTAGTTATGCAGAAACGAACGAAGATATTTGCTAGACCAAATCAATATGAGGACCAACATTTAGGTAGTGCTTAGAAACGATAAAGATGAGATTTCTTATTGACGGCAAATCGTAGGACATGTCTTGTCAGTATGTAATGTTGTCAGTTTTTGGGCTAATTTTATATTCGTTGTATCATTTTAATGTTGGATTTCTTAGTCCAGCTGAAACCAATTGGATTTGATTTTTCTTCTATATATAGAACAGAAAGCAAAATAAAAACCTTTTTAAAAAGTTAAGGCATATGTGGAGTGCTTAAATATATAGGGCAGGGTACGTAGATTGCTATTGGGTTGCCCAAAAAGTAATTGCGGATTTTTTAAAAGAAAGTAAATGCATTTTTAATAAAACTTAGAATGAACTTTCATCAAATATACTTTTTTTTACACTTTTTTTTCTAAAGCAAGCTAAAAGTAACCGCTGATAACTGACAGAAGAAAGAATGCAATTACAGAGTCACACGCTGTGAAAAAATTTTTCAACGCCGACTATATGAAAAATCCGCAATTACTTTTTGGGCAACCATAGCTGCCATATAAACCGATCTGGGGTCTTGACTTCTTGAGCCTCTAGAGGGCGCAATTATTATCCGATTTGGCTGACATTTTGTACAACGGCTCCTCCCATGGGAGATTCAAAATTGATTTATATGACAGCTATTCCAGGTTATGGACCGATTTGAACCATATTTAGCACTGTTATTTAGAGTCATAACGAAACACGTCACCCAAAATTTCAGCCAAATCGGATAGGAATTGCGCTCTTTAGGGGCTGAAGAAGTCCAGACCTCAGATCGGTTTATATGACAGCTATATCAGTTTATGGGCCGATTTCAATCATACTTAGCTCAGTTATTGAAAATGATAACAAAAAAGCTCATCAAAATTTCAATTTTCAACTTCATGTTCAAGAAGTCAAGATCTTTGATCGGTTTATATGGCAGCTGTATTAAAACATGGACTGATTGCGCCCACTAACAATCCCACGGACGGACGGATGGAGGGGCAGACGGACGGATGGACGGACGGACGAACAGACGGACGGATGGAGGGGCAGGCAGACGGACGGACAGACGGACGGACAGACAGACGGACGGACGAACAGACGGACGGACAGACAGACGGACAGACGGATGGACGGACGGACAGACGGACGGACAGACGGATGGACGGACGGACAGAGAGACGGACGGATGGAAGGACAGACGGGCGGACACACGGACGAACAGACGGACTGTCATGGCTACATCGACTTAAAATGTCATGACAATCAAGAATATATAAACTTTATGTGGTCTTAGGCCACCGTAGCGCAGAGGTTAGCATGTCCGCCTATGACGCTGAATGCCTGGGTTCGAATCCTGGCGAGACCATCAGAAAAAATTTTCAGCGGTGGTTTTCCCCTCCTAATGCTGGCAACATTTGTGAGGTACTACCCAAATGTAAAACTTCTCTCCAAAGAGGTGTCGCACTGCGGCACGCCGTTCGGACTCGGCTATAAAAAGGAGGCCCCTTATCATTGAGCTTAAACTTGAATCGAACTGCACTTATTGATATGTGAGAAGTTTGCCCCTGTTCCGTAGTGGAATGTTCATGGGCAAAATTTGCAATTTTATGGGGTCTTAGACGAATATTTTGAGGATTTAAAAACAGAACAACGAAATTAGTAGAGGGTATAAAAAGGACCATGATTTGCGGATCTGCACCAGGAATGTCCGCACTCTTTATAGAGAAGGTGCAGTATACGCGTTGGCGTATGTATTGGAGAAGTACAAGACAGATATTACCGCCTTACACGAAATGCGATGGATCGGTATTGGCGTCACAACAACACCAAACGGTGACGATGACTATACTATAGCAGCCATAACACGAGACATGAATTTGGCTGTGGATTTGTGGTTAGCCGGAGACTGAAACACCTAGTCTCCAGATGAAAGGCTAGCCATTATCCGCAAAAAAGCCAAATTCTTCAGCTTTATGATCATGCCCCAACGGAAGACAAGGACGAGCAGATCAAGGATATTTTCTACGAGCGCCTTTGGAGAAAATATGACCGCTGCACCGCCCATGATATTAAAATCGCTCTGGGTGATTTTAATGTGAAGATAAGGAAGGAAGACATTTTGGTCCAACAGTCGGAAAGTTAATCATCCACAAGATAACGTCCGATAATGGGTTGAGGCTAATAGATTTCGCCTCGGCAAAAAACCATGGTAGTTAGCAGCACCAGATTTTAACATAAAACAAAATTCAAAAGCCACATGGCTGTCAGCCGATCAAAACACGAGGAACCAAATTGATCACGTTGTGATGGATGGAAAGCATTCATCCAGCGTGTTAGATGAACCATCGATACGTGGAGTGAATATAGATTCGGCTCATTACCGGATAAGAATTGTGCCCGCTAGTGATTCAAGAAGTCAAGATCCATAATCGGTTATGTCGGCTATATCAAAACATGGACTGCTTTTGTCCACTTACAATCCCAACCGACCTACACTAATAGGAAGTATTTGTGTAAATTTTCAAGCGGCTAGCTAAACTCCTTCGAAAGATAGCGTGCTTTCGACAGACAGACGGACGGACAGATGGACGGACAGACGGACGGGCGGACAGACGGACGGACGGACAGACGGACGGACGGACAGATAGACGGACGGACAGACGGACGGACAGACGGACGGACGGACACACGGACGAACACACGGACGAACACACGGACGGACAGACGAACGGACGGATAGACCTTGTTTGCATTACCTTGTTGCAATAAATGCTCGCACCCCTTTGAATATGAAGAGGAAATTACGATCTGACACTGCACTGAAGCTGGCCATTGAAAAGCTGCAATCACAACAGATGGCATCGGCATACTCCACTCGACTAACCCAACTGCTTGATGAAGGCACTCCTTGTTCCGATGATATAATGGCGCAGTGGCAAACTACTGCCCACTCCATGGAAAATGTCATCAAATCCGTACTTGGCTATCGGGAGCCTCCTCCAAGAAACCCATGGCACAACCAAGAGTATCGAGATGCTACTGAAGCCAAGAATGCGGTATACAGAGCAACCCTGCTATCAGTAGCAACGCGCCAGCTGAAGGAGAGGTGTCGGGAGTAAAGGAGAGAAGAGGAACGTCCATTCCGCAGAAAGAAAAAGGAAATGGAAAGACGTGAGTGTGAGCGAATTGAGATGTAGAGAATATGGAACAAAATACGGAAAATCTACCAAAGAATTAAACATCAAACTGATGGCTTTAGTGCAGGCACATCCTCCCGCAGAGACAAAGAAGGAAATCTGGTAACTGACACAGATAGCATGCCGAGTATATGGAAAGAACATTTTACCCAACTATCAGTTGGGTAAAATGTTCCCCTTATTATTGAGCTTAAAACTTGAATCGGACTGCACTCATGGATATGTGAGAAATTTGCCCCTGTTCCTTAGTGGAATGTTTATGGGCAAAATTTGCATTTGCCTTTCTTTGTTGACTACAAAGCTGCTCTCGAAATCTTTATATGTTCAAAAGTATTTCAAGCCATGTCTGAGTTTGGTATCCCTGCAAAATTAAAAAGACTCTGCAGCATGAGCAGCAGTACACGCTTCTCTATAAGAATAGGAAAAAAACTCTCCGAACCATTCAATACCATACGAGGTTTCAGACAAGAAGACAGCCTCTTGTATGATCTTTTTAATTTCCTGCTGGAGAAGATTATACGAGATGCTGATGTGAATAGATATGGCACACTAATCACAAGAGAGCACAAGCTACTCGCCTATGCCGACGCCATCAATATCATAGGTCGGTCAACGGAAGTAGTAACTGAAGCCTTTGAAAGATTCGCAAGAGGGTCAGAGAAAATGGGTCTGGCAGTAAATGGAGATAAGACGAAATGAATGGTTTCAACTCCCAAAAAGCATTGCACAACCGAACAGATAAAGCAAATGGAGAAAGTTGGGAACCACAACATTGAGATAGTCAGCAACTTTATCTACCTCGGCACCGCCGTAACCGAAACGAATGACACCAGTTTTGAGATTAAGCGAAGAATAATACTGGCAAAAAGATGCTACTTTGATTTAAGTAACCAGTCTAGAAACAAGGCCACCTCTCGACAGTTAAAGATCACACTATACAAGACACTGATATTATCCCTTTTGTTATATGGTATTGAGGCATGAGTACTTGTGAAAGCAGACGAGTCAGTACTTGGAGTGTTTGAGAGAAAGATTCTTCGTAAATATATGGACCAGTTTGCGTTAATGGAGAATATAGGCGTCGTATGAACCACGAGCTGTATGACGACGATAACATAGTTACACATATCAAAACATAAGGGCTGCGTTAGCTCGGTCAGGTTGTCAGAATGGATGAGGAAGCTCCAGCAAAGAAGTCTTTTGAAGAAAAACACGGTGGTACGCGCAAACCGGGACTACCAAAAGCCCAATGGAAAGATCAAGTGGTGGGAGACACCTTGACATTTGGTGTCAGGGATTTTAAAATGAGCGCAGAAGATCTGGGCGCTTGGAACGCTATTCTATTGGGATGCCCAAAAAGTAATTGCGGATTTTTTAAAAGAAAGTAAATGCATTTTTAATAAAACTTAGAATGAACTTTAATCAATTACAGAGTCACAAGCTGTAAAAAAATTTGTCAACGCCCACTATATGAAAAATCCGCAATTACTTTTTGGGCAACCCTACGTTCGGCTAGTGGAACTAATGTTCTGTCATAGCCAATAAAAGTTGATGATGATGTTCAAATATTAAATTTTTTTTTTTTTTTTTTTGAAATTTTGACTTTAACTTTTTTATAATCCTTTATTTCCTATAAAAATATGTAAATATTTATTTCCCAGAAAATGTAGCTAAAATTTTACTTTTATAATAAAATATCAACAATTTGTTAACCATTCGAAAAATTCCAAATAAAACCATAAATTTTTCTTTTAACATCCCATAACTGTGGTGATGATGTGATCGATTATCTGTTGCCCTTGCATTTTCGACTTTTCTTGGGACTTCGTTTGTCAACCACCCACCCAAAGAAGGTAAATGTTTGTTATTTGATAAACCTATTTCATAATTTTTCCTAGGCTTCTGTTTGTTGTTGAAAATAAATTTGCCCTGGCACAAAGTCAATGGATATTGCAAGAATTATGTGAGACAATATTTTGTTGGAAATTTTTATATCGTTGATTGATTGAAGCCAAATATTTTAAGACCGAGCCACTGGAATGTTGGCCAAAAATACTTGCATTCCTTTTTTTCTTGGTTTCACTCGAAGGTGAAAGGAGCAAAAAGTTATGGGTTTCATTAATTTTTTCTCTTCACTAGCCAAAAGACCAATCATTTCTCAGGACCCCCAAAGTATTATTGGCTCAATATGTAACTTTCTGCAGTGGAAGCAATTTTTAGAGAGAAAATGAAATGCTTGTTTGGCAATGGCAAACAAAAAAAAAAAAAACTGCCAAGACAATTTTTCATGTCTCACTTTAGAAAAATTATTTTGTGTTGCTGCCACCTTGGGCATTAATACATCACCGATATTGGAGTTGGAAGCAGTGTTGCCAAAAACAAAAAAACGACAAAAAAGACATGTTGAGGAATTTATTTTAAAAGTCATTGAATTTTTTCAAATAATCATAAAATTTAGAAAATGTCATTTGAGAAAAATTTAAATTTTTCCCAAATAACTAAAATGGCATTAATTGCGGGCCGAACTTTGTATACCCACCACCTTATATATTCACCACATTTCACCAAAATCCTTTGAAAAACTAAGTATTATACGGACCGTTCTTGACCAAGCTCAGCACTGACGTTGAAGGTTTAAAAACCCTTATTATATGAAAATTCAGCGCCTTTTTCTGGCCCAAGATCTTAAATCGGCAGATCGGAATATTTGGAAGCTATATCCATATAGAGAAAACGATCTGCACCACATCGGCCACGGTTGTCGATGTGTATAACACAGTTCCCTGTATCAAATTTCAGTAAAATTGGGGAGTAAATTCAACTTTTATGGCCTCAAGACCTTAAATCGTAAGATCGGTATATATGGAAGCTATATCTATACATAGGCCGATCTGGACTGTCTAGGTTGTGAATGTCGAAGAGTACGACGTATGCCAATGCAAATTGCAAATTTTGTCCATGAACATTCGACTAAGGAACAGGGGCAAACTTCTCACATATCAATGAGTGCAGGCCGAATCAAGTTTAAGCTCAATGATAAGGGGCCTCCTTTTTATACCCTCCACCATAGGATGGGGGTATACTAATTTCGTCATTCTGTTTGTAACTACTCGAAATATTCGTCTGAGACCCCTTAAGGTATATAAATTCTTGATCGTATTGACATTTTATGTCAATCTAGCCATGTCCGTCCGTCCATCCGTCCGTCTGTCTGTCCGTCCGTCTGTCCGCCTGTCTGTCCGTCCGTCTGTCCGCCTGTCTGTCCGTCCATCTGTCCGTCCGTCCGTCTGTGTGTCCGTCTGTCCGTTTGTTCGTCCGTCTGTCCGTCCGTCTGTCCGTCCGTCCGTCTGTCCGTCCGTCTGTACGTCTATCCGTCCGTCCGTCTGTCTGTTGAAAGCACGCTAACTTTCGAAGGAGTAAAGCTAGCCACTTGAAATTTTGCACAAATACTTCATAGTAGTAAATGGGTCATATCGGTCCATGTTTTGATATAACTGCCATATAAACCGATCTTGGGTCTTGACTTCTTGAGTCTCTAGAGGGCGCAATTCTTATCCGATTGGAATGAAATTTTGCACGACGTGTTTTATTATGATAGCCAACAACTGTGCCAAGTATGCTTCGAATCGGACGATTTTTGGATATAGCTGGCATATAGACCGATCTGGGGACTTAACTTCTTGAGCTTCTAGAGGGCGCAATTCCTATCCGATTTGGCTGAAATTTTGCTCGACGTGTTTTGTTATGATAGCCAGCAACAGTGCCGAGTATGGTTCAAATCGGTCCATAACCTGATATAGCTGTCATATAACCGATCTTGGGTCTTGACTTCTTGAGCTTCTAGAGGGGGCATTTCCTATCCGATTTGGCTGGTGTGTTTTGTTACGATAAACCAAACAACTGTGCCAAGTATGGTCCAAATTGGAACATAACCTGATATAGCTGCCATATAAACCGATCTGGGGACTTGATTTCTTGAGCTTCTAAAGGGGGCAATTCTTATCCGATTTGGCTGAAATTTTGCACGACGTGTTTTGTTATGATAGACAAAAACTGTGTTAAGTATAGTTCAAATCGGCTCATTTTTGGATATAGCTGCCATATAAACCGATCTTGGGTCTTGACTTCTTGAGCCTCTAGAGGGCGCTATTCTTATCCGATTGGAATGAAATTTTGCACGACGTGTTTTGTTATGATAGCCAAGAACTGTGCCAAGTATGGTTGAAATTGGTTCATAACCTGATATAGCTGTCATATAAACCGATCTGGGGACTTAACTTCTTGAGCCTCTAGAGGGCGCAATTCTTATCCGATTGTAAGGAAATTTTGCACGACGTGTTTTCTTATGATAGGCAACAATTGTGCCAAGTGCGGTTCACAACGGTCTATAACCAGATATAGCTTCGATATTGTAGCAGAATTCATGGTTGTGGGTTCCCAAAATTCGGCCCGGCCCGAACTTAGCACGCTTTTACTTGTTATACCCTGCACCACCACTGTGGTACAGGGTATTATAAGTTTATGCATTTGTTTGCAACCCCAAGAAGGAGAGGAACTAGACACAGACATTCATGAGTATACCGATCGACTCAGAATCACTTTCTGATTCGATTTAGCCATGACCGACTGTCCGTCTGTGAGTCCATGTATTTTTGTAATCAAAATGCAGGTCGTATTTTTTGTCCGACCATCACGAAATTTTGCACATGCCATTTTTTTGGCCCAAGAAAGTGAGCTATTGATTTAGGTAAAAATCGGTTTAGATTTAGATATAGCTCCCATATATATGTATCGCCCGATTTGCACTTAAATGACCGTAGTAGCTACAATTTCCAACCGATCGGCACAAAATTTGGCACAGATTGTGTAGTTACTGATCTTAACATATCTGTGAAATTTCATCAAAATCGATTCAGTTTTGGATATAGCTCCCTTATATATGTATCACCCGATTTGTACTTAAATGACCGTAGTAGCTTAAATTTTCAACCGATATGCACAAAATTTGGCACAGATTGTGTTGTTACTGATTCTAACATATTTGCAAAATTTCATTAAAATCGGTTCAGTTTTGGATATAGCTCCCATATATATGTATGGCCCGATTTGCACTTAAATGACCGTAGTAGCTACAATTTTCAACCGATCTGCACAAAATTTGGCACAGATTGTGTAGTTACTGATCTTAACATATCTGTGAAATTTCATTAAAATCGATTCAGTTTTGGATATAGCTCCCTTATATATGTATGGCCCGATTTTCACTTAAATGACCGTAGTAGCTACAATTTTCAACCGATCGGCACAAAATTTGGCACAGATTGTGTAGTTACTGATCTTAACATATATGTGAAATTTCATTAAAATCGATTCAGTTTTGGAAATAGCTCCCTTATATATGTATCGACCGATTTGCACTTAAATGGCCGTAGTAACTACAATTTTCAACCGATCTGCACAAAATTTGTCACAGATTGTTCTGTTACTGATTTTAACATATCTGCTAGATTTCATTAAAATCGGTTCAGTTTTGGATATAGCTCCCATATATATGTATGGCCCGATTTGTACTTAAATGACCGTAGTAGCTTAAATTTTCAACCGATATGCACAAAATTTGGCACAGATTGTGTTGTTACTGATTCTATCATATTTGCAAAATTTCATCAAAATCGGTTCAGTTTTGGATATAGCTCCCATATATATGTATGGCCCGATTTGCACTTAAATGACCGTAGTAGCTACAATTTTCAACCGATTCGCACAAAATGTGGGACGGATTGTTTTGTTACCGATCTTAACATATTTGCGAAATTTCATCAAAATCAGTTCAGATTCAGATATAGCTCCCGTATATATGTATCGCCCGATTTGCACTTAAATGGCCGTAGTAACAACAATTTTCAACCGATCTGCACAAAATTTGGCACAGATTGTATTGTTACTGATTCTAACATATTTACAAAATTTCACCAAAATCGGTTAAGTTTTGGATATAGCTCCCTTATATAAGTATTGCCCGATTTGCCCTTAAAAGACCGTAGTAGCTATAATTTTCAACCGATCTGCACAAAATTTGTCACAGATTGTTTTGTTACTAATCTTAACATAATTGCAAAATTTCATCAAAATCGGTTCAGTTTTGGATATAGCTCCCATATATTGGGTTGCCCAAATAGTAATTGCGGATTTTTCATATAGTCGGCGTTGACAAATTTTATCACAGCTTGTGACTCTGTAGTTGCATTCTTTCTTCTGTCAGTTATCAGCTGTTACTTTTAGCTTGCTTTAGAAAAAAGTGTAAAAAAGGTATATTTGACTAAAGTTCATTCTAAGTTTTATTAAAAAAGCATTTACTTTCTTTTAAAAAATCCGCAATTACTTTTTGGGCAACCCAATACATATATCTATTGCCCGAATTTATAGTTGTAGGTTAGGTGTAGGGTATTATATAGTTGGCTCCATCCGACTTTTGCCTTTCCTTACTGGTTATATATATAGATTTTCGATTTTTCTTAATATTACATCTTTTGTATCAAATATTACCAATACGGTAATACTGGTGCTTAGAATTTTCCCCCTGTATGTGTGAGTGTGTGTGTGTGTGTGTATCATATAGGGGGAGCTGCATAATTTTTTATGGTTGTCTGCTTTTTTGTTGTCTGTGTGATTTAGGTTTGACAGGCATGTGCTGACAGTATCACTATTTCTTTCATATCCTTCACATAGTTGTTCCTTTTGTTTGGTTTTTGGCTAAGACGCAAAGGTTTTAGTCTCACTTTTACTACCAATATTTGAGGTTATGATAACATGACATTTTTGTGTGCATTGTTGTTTTCTTTGACTTGCTAAGGTTTTTGTTGCTGGCCATCGCTTTATCATTTTATCATTGTCCTTTTATGGCTTATGCGTAGGAGCGAGCATCCAACTCACAGCTATCTCGCACCTCCCCCCCCCCCCCCCCCCCCCCCTAGCAAGGCTTTCAATTTGCCAGAATCTTGGAGTGAATAACATGCTCGTAACCGCACAAAAACGAATCACCTACACAAAGGGGAGTTTGGGGTGGAGCCTGATGCCCTACCCAGAGCCTCCCATTTGATGTACATCAAATTCTCTGGCTCTTTTGTCTGCCTTCAGTCAGCCAGATCGGTTTGTCTTTCGGTTGGTCGTTCTGTTTACAAATCATTTATAATTTTTTTTTTCTTTCGTTTGGTAATAAATGTTGTAGTGATGAAAATCAAATTGTCTTCGCTTTATTGGCATTGGTTTATGCCCTGCATGGGATGTAGTAAAGATGGGATTTTAATCTTTGGGTTCCTTGGATAATTTTTGTTTACTCAACAAATAAATCAAAGGCGATATATATGAGAGTGCGTGTGTGTGTGTGTGTGTGTGGGGAGAGTAGTAGTTGACATTGTGTAGGGATTATTTACTGTTTGCTGTGGCCATCACATTTATCACACATTTGATAAATGAGCCACAACACTTTTTGGCCATCACCTTTTTTGTTTCGCTCTCTCAGTATTCCTTCATTCATTGAAGCTTATGCTGCACACACACACACACACACACACATACAACCATCACTCACAGTGTTACACTATGATGGCCAGTGGTTATCCCTAAATAATCGCATTACGACCCTTTTTTCGCAACATTAAATATTCATTTCATTCAGAGCGATTTGTCAATTAAATAAAATAAATTCTCTACAAATCGATTAAAGTTCATATGTAAACACCAACAAACTCGCACACACACACACACATACACACACGTGCATGTAAAGAAAATGGATTTAATTCTTAGAAGCATCAATTAGGACTAATGGCCTTAAGAAATATCCTGTTGTGTGCCAAGTTGACATGGAGAAGTGTTACCATAACATATGACCTCCTTTGTAGATTTATTTTGAACAATAATTTGTCACAAAAGGACATTTCGCCTTAGGATGTTCACTTAATATGTTGTGGCCAGTAAAAGCCTCAAGTTTAAAGGATTATGTATCCAATGACAATGATTGCAAAATGTGGCAGCTGCAACAAATTCAATGGGATTTCTTTTGGAAACACAATTAAATTGTATGAATAAATTAAAAACGAAATGGCTCAAAAAAAGGCCATTCGGCAAAAATGTCAAACGAAACCATGTGGCATAAAAAGAGGTCAGCAAAAACTAATAAAATCTCCACAACAATTATTGAAGTTGGTTAGAAATCATATTAAAACTTAATTATCAATAAAATAAATATATCAGAAATTTTCAATTTAAATTTGATTTTTTTTTTTTAAATAGTCTGGAAATAGTAGTGGAAATCTCGTTAAATATATGGAAAGGGTTGCCCTTTAGTTACTTCATTGCGGACTTTTTAAATGTTACGCATAGACTCAGATTTGGCCGAATTTTATGAAAATTTCAAAGATGTGTAGAGTTTGGCCCCCGGTGATTATAGGCCCTCCACCATAGGATGGGTTTGAAACGCCTCGAAAAATGCGTCTGGGACCCCATAAAGTATTGGGTTGCCCAAAAAGTAATTGCGGATTTTTTAAAAGAATGTAAACTGACAGAAGAAAGAATGCAATTACAGAGTCACAAGCTGTGAAAGAATTTGTCAACGCCGACTATATGAAAAATCCGCAATTACTTTTTGGGCAACCCAATTTGTATATTCTTGATCCTCATGTCATTTTAAGTCGATCTAGCCATGTCCGTCTGTCCATCCGTCCGTCCATCCGTCCGTCCATCCGTCCGTCCATCCATCCGTCCGTCCATCCGTCTGTCCATCCGTCCGTCCATCCATCCGTCCGTTTGAAAGCACGCTAACTTTCGAAGAAGTAAAGCCATCCGCTTGAGAAATTGCAAAAATACTTTTTATAAGCGTAGATCGGTTGGGCCTCTAGAGGACGCAATTTTGGTCCGATTTGAATAAAATTTAGCACGTAGTGTTTTGGTATCTTTTTCAATAACGGTAGATCGGTTGGGATTGTACATGGGCCAAATCGGTCCATGGTTTGATATAGCTGCCATATAAACCGATTTTGGGTCTTGACTTCTTGAGCCTCTAGAGGGCGCAATTCTCAACCGATTTGACTGAAATTTCGCACGTAGTATTTTGGTATCACTTCCAACAACTGTGTTTAGTATGATTCCAATCTGTTTATAGTCTGGTATAGCTGTCATATAAACCGATCTTGGGTCTTGACTTCTTGAGCCAATAGAGCGCGCAATTCTCGTCCTATTTGACTGAAATTTCGCACGTGGTGTTTTGGTATCACTTCCAATAACTGCGTAAAGTATGGTTCAAATCGGTCTATGTTTTGATATAGCTGTCATATAAACCCATCTTGGGTCTTGACATATAAACCGATCTGGGGACATGACTTCTTGAGCCAATAGAGCGCGTAATTCTTATCCGATTTGGCTGAAATTTTGCATGAGGTGTTTTGTTAGGACTTCCAATAAATGTGCTAAGTATGGCGCAAATCGGTATATAACTTGATATAGCTGCCATAAAAACCGATCTTGGGTCTTGACTTCTTAAGCCTCTAGAGGGCGCAATTCTCGTCCGATTTGACTGAAATTTTGCACGTAATGTTTTGGTATCACTTCCAAAAACTGAGCTAAGTATGGTTCAAATCGGTCCATGTTTTGATATAGCTGCCATATAAACCGATCTTGGATCTTGATTTCTTGAGCCTCTAGAGTGCGCAATTCTCGTCCGATTTGACTGAAATTTCGCACGTGGTGTTTTGGTATCACTTTCAACAACTGTGTTAAGTATGGTTCAAATCGGTTCATAATCTGGTATAGTTGTCATATAAACCGATTTTGGATCTTGACTTCTTGAGCCAATAGAGCGTGCAATTCTCGTCCTATTTGACTGAAATTTGGCACGTGGTGTTTTGGAATCACTTCCAACAACTGCGTTAAGTATATGGTATGGATAGCGCTACTAGTATGTCTTTAACGTTTTATGGTTCGACACACAAACATTTTGTTTACTTTAAGGTGTTTGAGTTCGCCAACAGTAGCCGACAGAATATAATATCCAAAGTTCAAAAAAATCAATTTAGAATTATTTGAAGCCTCTAGGTAATAATATCGTCCAATTTACACTAAAAGGGAAGGTTTTGGGTATTGGCCCTACTTTAGCTGTTCTGAATGTACATGACACACATATTATGTTGAGCAAGATATTTTAGTTACAATTCTTTGTTAAGTTATCCTCATTGAACCCCGTTGTCCCACTTGACAATGTCCCTTCCACTTGACTAATAAATTATTTTAATGTGGCAGACTTTGGGATTTGTTTTCATCCACGAAAAGCTATCCCTTTTGATGATTATCTCGTTAAACATTTAATTTGTCGTTTTAGCATACGCTCCAATCTTTCATCAAATTAAACACTTGATCTTTTCGCCCATTTTTTATGTTTCGTTTTTGTTGATTTTTTCTTTTTTGTTTTGACTGGGCCCTTTGGGACCCTTTCCCACCCCACCCTCAAATGGGTGAGAAATGGCAAAATAAAACATTTCACTTGAGGCAAAAGTTTACAAAACATTAAGGACGAAGTCGCACACGCACACCCATATGCAGGCAAACCGAATGAAGGATGCTTAAAAAACGAATTCGAAATGAAAAACTAAATGGGACATCAGCAAATAAACAGTCAACTTTGTACAAAAATAAGGAAAAAAAAATCAAGTAAAATTGAAGAAAATACTTCAATACAAATACTTGAAATTTGTGAAGAGAAAATCAAGGCAGAAGATATGCAGAAAATTGACAGTAGGGAAGAAAACACCCCAAAATAAGGACACAAGAGAAGCTTTGGTGAAAAAAACAGCCAAATAAACGTCCAACGTTCAATTAAAAAAAAAAGGCAGACAACTTTTGTGGACATTTAACAGGCTGTTCACTTGGACAACGTAAAGGATTTGAGGTTCCTGAAAGTGAAGGGAAGCCGAGACAGGACAGTTCAATGAAAATGTTGATAAAAAAGGGGTGGAAATTGCAATAGCATTGCTAAATGCCAGCAATGTGAAGTAACAACATCTTCATCATCAGCGACAAAAAACCTTCCCTTCTACAACAACAACAACAACTACAATCAAGAACTGCAAATCTTGGAAAGATGTCAAAATGAATGAGTACTACATTTAGACATTCCTATCATTCCTTTTCTAACATCTAACATGGCGACCATCATCACCCAGCATCACATGATAGCAGGAAATAAGAAACGACTTGAGAAACTACAAGGATATGTCACTGGTAATAAATGTTTCTCTCATGTTCCCCACATCCAATGCCTGAGCAGTTGAAGCACCCACCAAGAAGACCACCATCAACACAAACATTCAACCAGACATGATTAAAATTGTTGATGAAGGACACAGGACACAGGACATCCAGAAGATTCTGATGACATTTTGTGTTAAAATTCTTCCGCAATATTGTGCAAGACTACAAATATAATGATGGCAGAAACGGCGAAGTGAAATATTTTCAGTGGGGTTAAATAATTTGGGGACTAGAGACGAAGCCTCTACAAATTGAAAGAAAATGGTTCAAATTTGAACTAACTACTACTAAATTTGCCAAGAAACTTGCATTAAGGAACATGGGATACTTCTCTCATATCAATGAGAGGGCCTCCTTTTTTATGCCGAGTGCGAACGACGTGCCGCATAGCGACACCGTTTGGTAGAGAAGTTTAACATGGCAGATTACCTTACAAATGTAGTCAGCATTAGTTTGGGGATA
>NC_081556.1:138589811-138657311 GCF_963082655.1 Stomoxys calcitrans | reverse complement strand
TGGACTGAAAATATTCATAAATTGCAATTTTAATGTTTACAACTTGGAGCCAGTTTCAGAGCAAATAAGATTTTGACAATTAACAAGTCGAAGAGTGCTAAATTCGGCCGGGCCAAATCTTATATACCCTCCACCATGCATCGCACTTGTCGAGTTATGGGTTGCCCAATAAGTAATTGCGGATTTTTTAAAAGAAAAAAAGTAAATGCATTTTTAATAAAACTTAGAATGAACTTTAATCAAATATACTTTTTTTACACTTTTTTTCTAAAGCAAGCTAAAAGTAACTGCTGATTACTGACAGAAGAAAGAATGCAATTACAGAGTCACAAGCTATGAAAAAATTTGTCAACGCCGACTATATGTCGGTGTCTCTTTTTAGGCAAACAAAGGAAAGGATAAAAGAAAAGAATTGCTATGCTATTTAGAGCTATATCAAGTTATGGTCCGATTCGTACCATAATGGAATGTATGTTGGAGACCACCGTAGAAGTCATTGTGTAAAATTTCAGCAAAATCGAATAAGGATTTCGCCCTTAAGAGGTCAAAAAGTTAAATAGGGAGATTGTTTTATAGGGAAGCTGTATTAGGTTATAGACCGATTCAGACCATATTTGACACGTATGTTGAAGGGTAATTGCGCCCTATAGAGGCTCAGGAAGTCAAGATCCCAGATCGGTTTATATGGCAGCTATATCAGGTTATGAACCGATTGGAACCATACTTGGTACAATAGTTGGAAGTCATGACGAAACACGTCGCGCAAAATTTCAGCCAAATCGGATAGGAATTGTGCCCTCTGTAAGCTCAAGAAGTCAATAGCCCCGATCGGTTTATGTGACAGCTATATCAGGTTATTAACCGATTGGAACCAAACTTAGCACAGTTGTTGAAAATCATAAAAAATACCTCACACAAAATTTCAGCCAAATCGGATAGCAATTGTGCCCTCTATAGGCTCAATAAGTCAAGAAACCAGATCGGTTTATATGGCAGCTATATCAGGTTATGGACCGATTGGAACCATACTTGGTACAGTTGTTGGAAGTCATGACAAAACACATCATGCTAAATTTCAGCCAAATCGGATAAGAATTGCGTCCTCTAGAGGCTCAAGAAGTCAAGATCCCAGATCGGTTTATATGGCAGCTATATCAGGTTATGAACCGATTTCAACCAAACTTAGCACAGTTGTTGAAAATCATAAAAAAAACACTTCGTACAAAATTTCAGCCAAATCGAATAGGAATTGCGCCCTCTATAGGCTCAAGAAGTCAAGATTAAAGATCTGTTTACATGACAGCTATATCAGGTTATTCCTCGATTTCACCTGTATTTGACACACTTGTTGGAAATCATAACAAAACACCTCATGCAAAATTTCAGCCAAATCGGATAGGAATTATGCACTCTAGGGGCTCAAGAAGTCAAGATCCCAGATCGGTTTATATGGCAGCTATATCAGGTTATGGATCGATTTCAACCAAACTCAGCACAGATGTTGAAAATCACAACAAAACACCCCATGCAAAATTTCAGCCAGATCGGATGGGAATTGTGTCCTCTAGAGGCTCAAGATGTCAAGACCCCAGATCGGTTTATATGGCAGCTATATCAGGTTATGAACCGATTGAAACCATACTAGGTACAGTTGTTGGAAGTCATAAGAAAACACGTCGTGCAAAATTTCAGCCAAATTGGATAGGAATTGCACCCTCTAGAGGCTTAAGAAGTCAAGAGCCCCGATCGGTTTATATGACAGCTATATCAGGTTATGCATCGATTTCACCCGTACTAGACACACTTGTTGGAAATCATAACAAAACACCTCATGCAAAATTTCAGCCAAATCGGAAAATAATTGCGCCCTCTAGTGGCTCAAGAAGTCAAGATTCAAGACCGGTTTATATGGCAGCTATATCAGGTTATCCACCGATTTCACCCGTACTTGACACACTTGTTGGAAATCAAAACAAAACACCTCATGCAAAATTTCAACCAAATCGGATAAGAATTGCGCCCTCTAGAGACTCAAGAAGTCAAGACCCCAGATCGGTTTATATGGCACCTATATCAGGTTATAAACCGATTGGAACCATACTTGGTACAGTTGTTGCAATTCATGACGAAACACGTCGAGCAAAATTTCAGCCAAATCGGATAAGAATTGCGCCCTCTAGAGACTCAAGAAGTCAAGACCCCAGATCGGTTTATATAGCAGCTATATCAGGTTATGAACCGATTGGAACCATACTTGCTACAGTTGTTGGAAGTCATGACAAAACACCTCGAGCAAAGTTTTAGCCAAATCGGATAGGAATTGTGCCCTCTAATGGCTCAAGAAGTCAAGACCCCAGATCGGTTTATATGACAGCTATATCAGGTTATTCCTCGATTTCACCCGTACTTGACACACTTGTTGGAAATCATAACAAAACACCTCAGGCAAAATTTCAGCCAAATTGGATAAGAATTGCGTCCTCTAGTGGCTCAAGAAGTCAAGACCCCAGATCGGTTTATATGACAGCTATATCAGGTTATGAACCGATAGAAACCATGCTAGGTACAGTTGTTGCAATTTATGACGAAACACGTCGAGCAAAATTTCAGCCAAATCGGATAGGAATTGTGCCCTCTAAAGGGTCAAGAAGTCAAGACCCCAGATCGGACAGACGAATAGATGGACGAACAGACGGACGGACAGACGGACGGACAGACGGACAAACAGACGAACGGACGGATGGACAGACGGATGGACAGACGGATGGACAGACGGACGGACAGACGGACGGACGGATGGACGGATGGACAGACGGACGGACGGACAGACGGACGGAAAGATGGACGGACATGGCTAGATCGACATACAATGTCATGACGATCAAGAATATATATACCTTTTGGGGTCTGAGACGAATATTTCGAGGAGTTACAAACAGAGGACGAAATTACTCCTACCTATGGTGGAGGGTATAAAATCGGGAACCCACCACCATGGTTTCTACTACAACAGTACACTAGCACGTATACCTAAAAATGTTTGCCAAATCAGCCAACATTTAGTTTTCTTGGTACTGAAAAAGACTTATAAAGTGATCGGTTTATATCGGAGCATTCCGTAACCCCCAAACTGTGGACAAGTGATAACGAAGAACGCCACACCGATTGGAGCTTAAATTTCCAGCCTGTGTGATGGTCATAATTACCCCGTGCCATGGTTATGAACCGATATGGACCCTTCTTGCCACGATTGTTGTAAGTCGTAATAGAACATTGCTAATCGGATAACAATTGCGGCTTCTAGAGGCTAAATAAGCTATATTGCTGACCCGTTTTCAGCAGATTTTCTGATGTTACAGCAAAAAATTTTGCTAACAAATTTCTATGAGGGTAGCTCTTTGTGTTCGAAAGGTATCGTAATTTCGATAGCCGCACTACAAACGGAATGCCAAGATGAGTATACCAACACACCTTCCACCCACCACCCTCCACAACCCCTCTCGGACCAGAGGTTATCTTATATATAAAAATCAATTTGTGTTTGTTTGTAGGTTTGTTTGTTTGTTTGTATGTTTGTGTGTTCCTTATAGACTCAGAAACGGCTGAACCGATTTTCTTGAAATTTTCTCAGATGGTGCATAATGATCCCTTAGTGAAAATTGGGTACAAAATTTTTTGATATCTGAAGGGGGAGCGGACCCTCCCCCTTAACCTAATTTTCAGAAACGCCATATCTCGGAGATGGGTGGTGCGGTTGTAGCGAAATTTTGTGTGCTCTCACATAGTACCCTAAAAATAAAAATTTGGTAACCAAATTTCGGATGGGGTATCTAGGGGGGCTGCCCCACCCTAAAACCCACCAAACATATATTTACAACAATCACGACAATATGGGACTCAAATGAAAGGTATTTAAGAGTAGAAGACATATCTGATATCCAATTATCAGACCAAGTGTTAGGGGGACCACCCCAACCTCCAAAAAACCCCTGAATCGGACATATTTACCGACCATGGCAATATGGGACTCAAATGGAAGGTATTTGCGAATAAAATACGAATCTGATATCCAAATTTGGGACAAAGTGTTTGGGGGTCCACCCCTTCCCCAAAACAGGACTTATTTACTGACCTTGACAATATGGGGCTTAAATAAAAGGTAGTTGAGTGTAGAACACGAATTTGATATCAAAATATGGGACCAAGTGTTTAGGGGGCCGCCTCTCCCCAAAAACATCCCCCAAAGGGGACAAATTTACGACCATAGCAATATGGGGCTCAAATGAAAGGTCTTTGGGAGTAAAGCACGAATCTGATATCAATATTCGGAAAAAGTGTCTATCGGGCCAACCCATCCCCTTAACACCCCAAATAGTATGTATTTTCTAGCCTTTGCAATATGGGGCTCATAGATATTTCATAATAGGTATTTTAGAGTAGAAAACGAATCTGATATATATTTTCAATGCCAAGTCACTGAGTGGCCGCCCCATCCCCCAGAACACTCCCCTAAACCGATCATGTTTGCCGTCTATGGAAAAATGGAGCTCTAATGAAGGGTATTTGGGAGTAGACCATGAATCTGATATCAACATTCGGGGTCAACTGTCTAGGGGACGTCCCCCAAGACCAACTGTCTAGGGGACGTCTTCAAGATTATGGAGCTCGATATTCATAGTTTTAAGTTCCTATACCCCAAACCGGACATATTTGCTGGCTTTTTCAATAAAGGGTTTAAGCGAATGGTATTTGAGATTAGAAAACGAATTTGATATCCAATTTCGAGGCCAATGGCAATATGGGGTTCAAATACATGAGAATAGAGCACGTTGCTGATATATTTTAGGGCTTAGTAACTGGGGGACCACCCCACCCCCCAAAACACTCCTAAATTGGGCATATTTACCGACCATGTCAATGTGAGGTTTAAATTAAAGGCATTGGGTCGCAGAGCAAGGATTGATACCCCCTTTCGGTACCAATTTTTGTGGGTCTACCTCTAACTCTACCAACCCCCCTCCACCCCCAAAAGGTAAACGGTTTGGAAGCTACACTGAATATGCAGCCTATTGAGGTCTTTATACGCAACTATTGGGTTGCCCAAAAAGTAATTGCGGATTTTTTAAAAGAAAGTAAATGCATTTTTAATAAAACTTAGAATAAACTTTAATCAAATATACTTTTTTTACATTTTTTTCTAAAGCAAGCAAAAAGTAACAGCTGATAACTGACAGAAGAAAGAATGCAATTACAGAGTCACAAGCTGCGAAAAAATTTGTCTACGCCGACTATATGGAAAATCCGCAATTACTTTTTGGGCAATCCAATATTTCACAAGGGCTGGGCTAAGGCCGAATATCTTATTTGTCTGTATTGGCAACTATCCCACAACGGCTGTACTTAGCCGCAGGGAACTTGACAAACCGAAAGCTTCTTTCTGGATCCCTTGGCATGGCATAGCATCCCTCAAGGAGTTTTGGCCATATCCGTTCCTTTTGAGTTGAGTAGTGTCTTTCGTCGACTTTTTTTTTAGTTTTAAACAAATTTTTTTTTTTCATCACAAACAGGCTGCTGCCTGTGATGACATTGAAATGTTCGTCTTTTGTATATTTTAAGTGATTAATAAAACCTAAACTTTTACAAACTTCCCCTTTATGTCCCCCTTTGGGAGTATCAGCCATACTTGCTCCAGGTTCAAAGGTCACCGGTCATCACCTGTCATCTCTTTGGTCCTTAGCATAAAGGGAAAAAAAAACTTTTATATTATTCCTCACTGCTTGCCTTTTTCTCGTTCATCAATTCTATTTCAATTGCCAAAAATTCGAAACCCTTTCATCAAAAGATCGCCAAGGTCTCATGTTTAACAAAGCACACACCTTAAAGGTCTGTGCCAGCAATGTCAACATATATACAGCCAGCCTACAGTGGGAGTGAAAGAGAAGGCAATAAGGGGTTTCAGACCCAGGATAATGTTTTCCATTCAATAAAAATTATTTCAAGTTATTTAATAACACAAAAACCCTTTTGTTTTCTTCTTTGTCGTTTATATTTTTTTTTTTCACAAGGTGAGGGTGGCAGGGAAGGATATATCCTTTTAATGAATCCTTTTACTTTTAATGCTCCCATATGTTGCGACTAAAAAAACCAAAAACAAACAGAGACACTGACAGAAGCCATCTTCACTGCGGCTCTGCTGAGAGATGAGATGGGGAAGTCTCAATGAATTATGCCCATCTTCACTGCTGCTCTGCTGAGAGATGAGATGGGGAAGCCTCAATGAATTATCCCTAAACAAGTTATGTGAGATACAAATGTGGTCTTGATTTTTTGTTGTGTGACTGTGTGTGTGTGTGTGTTTATATGGGAGGACTACTTTATGTCATTTGCAATGTGGCCTTGTAAGTGTGCGTGTGCCCCTCAAAATTTCAAGTATGAATGCGTGCCTTTGATTGTGATTTTTTCAGTCTTTTGTTGTTTGAAAGACTTTTGTCTCTAACCTTCATTAAAAAAAAAACTGAAAATACTTTTTACGACCACTTTAGTATGATCATAAAACAATTTAAGGCAGCAGCAACTCCTTCTAAAAATCTTAAATCATCTCTCTCTCCCCATTTCCTGTCATTTTAATGTCGCACACACAGATACACACACACATACACGAGGTCATTGTTTTTCACGAGCTGTAGTAAAGCTTCCCGACAACAGTTAAAAGCAAAATAAAGTCTAGGGGCGTAGTTGAAGAGGTATACAAATGAAAAATTTGACATGAACATTCCCTTAATGGAGCAGGAGTAAACTGTCCGATTCAAACTTAAGATCAATGATTAAGGACCTCCTTTTTATAGCCGGGTTTTTTAGAAAAATTTTTCATAATTTGTTCTCAAAAAAATAGCATTTTACATAATTTTTGGTGAGTTTGATTTGGGGTGGCAAATTTCTTTGGGTGATTCTTGAAAAAATTTAAACTACAAAAATTGCAAACAACTATTTTTGAGGTATACCAAAAGATGATTGAGAACGACCAACATACGCAGGAATACGAATCCATTGAAAACGTCTCAATAGCAGCGAATCGCATCATGTCCATAGTGGCGAAGGAATGCCATATGGCAATGCCCAGGATTAAGAAAAAGAGATCAAACAAAACAGCAGTACAAGCACGCTCACGAGAAAAAATTTTACTTACGCACGATCTCACACGACTCACGAGATAATCACGACTTACGAGGCACTTATGACTCACAAGGCACTCATGACTCACAAGGGACTATGACTCACGACGCACTCGCGACACACGAGAAAATCATGACACACGAGGCACTCACGAGGCACTCATGACTCACGAGGCACTCATGACTCACGAGGCACTCATGACTCACAAGGCACTCACGAGGCACTCATGACTCACGAGGCACTCATGGCTCACGAGTCACGAGAAAATCACGAAATACTCACGGCTCACGAGAAAATCACGAAATACTCACGACTCACGAGGCACGAGGCACTCATGACTCACAAGGCACTCACGAGGCTCTCGAAAGAATCACGACTTACGAGGCACTCATGACTCACAAGGCACTCACGAGGCACTCATGACTCACGAGGCACTCATGGCTCACGAGTCACGAGAAAATCACGAAATACTCACGGCTCACGAGAAAATCACGAAATACTCAC
This sequence comes from Stomoxys calcitrans, assembly GCF_963082655.1. Taxonomy (NCBI): domain Eukaryota; kingdom Metazoa; phylum Arthropoda; class Insecta; order Diptera; family Muscidae; genus Stomoxys; species Stomoxys calcitrans. The sequence goes on along the minus strand of NC_081556.1, from coordinate 138,649,634 downwards.
GACTCACGAGGCACTCATGACTCACAAGGCACTCACGAGGCACTCATGACTCACAAGGCACTCATGGCTCACGAGGCACTCGCGACTCACGAGAAAATCACGAAACAATCACGACTCACGAGGCAATCACTACACACGAGGCACCCACGTCTCACGAAACATTCACGAGACAATCACGGCTCACGAGAAAACCACGAAGTACTCACGACTCACGAGGCGATCACGACACACGAGGCACTCACGTCTCACGAAACACTCACGAGTCAATCACTGCTCACGAGAAAATAACGAAAATGATTCAATCAAGGAACACACACGTGAAAAAGCTAAAGTACACGAGGAGGCCACCGTAGCGCAGAGGTTAGCATGTCCGCCTATGACGCTGAACGCCTGGGTTCGAATTCTGGAGAGACCATCAGAAGAAATTTTCAGTGGTGGGTTTCCCCTCCTAATGCTGGCAACATTTGTGAGGTACTACCCCAATGTAAAACTTCTCTCCAAAGAGGTGTCGCACTGCGGCACGCCGTTCGGACTCGGCTATAAAAAGGAGGCCCCTTATCATTGAGCTTAAAACTTGAATTGGACTGCAATCATTGATATGTGAGAAGTTTTCCTTAGTGGAATGTTCATGGGCAAAATTTGCAATTTGCAATTTGTACACGAGAGCAAAACCCAGGGTCGCAGCAGAAGCAGAGCATACCCGATATAAGGAGGTAAAAAAAGCACTCGGGAGCGGCATTACTAGCACTACTACTAAATTTCCCATGAACATTCCATTAAGGGTCAGGGGATACTTCACTCACATCAATGACTGCACTCCGATTAAAGTGAAAGCTCGGTGATTAGGGAGCTTCTTTTTTATGCCGAGTCCGAACGGCGTGCCGCATAGCAACACCACTTGGTAGAGAAGTTGTAACATGGCAGCTTACCTCCCAAATGTATCCAGCATTAGGAGGGGAAAACCACCGCTGAAAATTTTGCTGATGGTTTCGCCAGGATTCGAACTCAGGCGTTCAGCGTCATAGGGTGACATGCTAACCTCTGCGCTACGGTGGCCTATTACTAAATTTCCCATGAACTTTCCATTTAGGATCAGGGGATACTTCACTCACATCAATGACTGCACTCTGATTAAAGTGAAAGCTCAGTGATAAGGGACCTTCTTTTTTATGCCGAGTCCGAACGGGGCGCCGCATAGCAACACCACTTGGTAGAGAAGTTGGAACATGGCAGCATACCTTAAAAATGTAGTCAGCATTAGTGAGGGGATAACCACGCGAGGGCGCCATTACGAAAAGCAAAAGAGAGAAATTGGAGAAACAAAGGGAAACCTCCACGAAAAAGCTTGGAATGAAAATCGCAGATGTGGAGATGGATGATCAAACAATGCAGCACGGAAGCATATAACCCGTGCTGTTATATGGTTCTGAAGCATGGGTACTTGTGAAAGCAGATGAGGCAGTACTTGGAGTATTTGAGAGAAAGATTCTTCGTAAAATATATGAACCAGTTTGCGATAATGGAGAATATAGGCGACGTATGAGCCACGAGCTGTATAACGACGATAGGATAGTTACACGCATCAAAATATAACGGCTGCGTTGCCTAGGTCATGCTGTCAGAATGGATGAAGAAGCTCCAGCAAAGAAGTCTTTTGAAGGCAAACACGGTGGGAAGACCAAAAGCCCGATGGAAACATCAAGTGGTGGAAGACACCTCGAAACTTTGTGCCAGAGATTTTAGAATGAGCGCAGAAGATCGAGGGGCTTGGAACGCTATTCCACGTTCGGCTAGTGGAACAAATATTCTGTCATTACCAACTAAAGTAAGTAAAAAGTAAACAATGCGGAATATGGTAACCACCCTATTTCTTGAACATAGGGTGGACCAAATGACAAAACATTGGAGTGGACACACACACTAGCCCAACTACAACTCGCTGCACTTAGCCGCCTAAGTGGAAAGTCGCCCGGTTCCGACGTAGTCCCAGTAGAAGTTATGAAGATAAACGCCGAAAAACAATCAGAAATGCTTCTGAACATCCATAACAGATGCTTGTCAGAAGAACATATTGGAGCGTTTAATAAAGCCTAGACTCGCGAAGGCAATCATCACAGGAGGAGAACTCTCGAGACGGCAACTAGGCTTCCGCCCCGGTAAGTCGACAATAGAAACCCTAAAAGTTGTAATTGAGGTTGGGGAAGCAGGTCAACGGCTGAAACTATCCAACGCTGGACGTCAAAAACACCTTTAACCACCTTAGATGGGTGGACGTATTGCGGGCCATGAAGATGAACCTTACAGTGCAGTGGTATGGGGATCATGTGAAGTTATATGAGAGACTGGGTGCTCTTCTACACATCCACCGAGGGTAGGGGGAGGTATAAAATAACATAGGGTGCTTTCTTGAACACGATCCAAGACCAAACGACAAAACATTGGAGTGGAGACACACACTCCCCCAACTCCAACTCGCTGCACTTAGCCTTCAAAGTGGAAAGTCACGCGGTTCCGACGGAGTCCCAGTAGAAGTTATGAAGATAAACGCAAAAAACCATTCAGAAATGCTTCTGAACATCTATAACAGATGTTTGTCAGAAGAAATATTTCCGGATGTATGGAAGAAACCAAAGCAGGTTTTGATCAACTAGAGGAAAGCTGATTCGAAATCGCCATAGTCTTGCAGGACATTGAAAGGACATCGCTATCGTCCTACTGGACACAGCAGGCAAACTGTTGCAGCGTTTAATAAAGCCTAGACTAGCGAAGGCAATTGCCGCAGAAGGAGGACTCTCAAGATGGCAACATAACTTCCTCCCAGGAAAGTCGACAATAGGGGTAGTTGAGGTTGGGGAAGGAGGCCAACGGCTGAAACCATCCTATTGGCAACGCTGGACGTCAAAAACTCATTAAAACGCCCTAGATGGGTGGACATTGGAGTCCAGTGTAGCGCAGAGGTTAGCATGTCCGCTTATGACGCTGAACGCCTGGTTTCGAATCCTGGCGAGGCCATCAGAAAAATTTTCAGCGGTGGTTTCCCCTCATAATGCTGGCAACATTTGTGAGGAACTATGCCATGTAAAACTTCTCTTCAAAGAGGTGTCGCACTGCGACACGCCGTTCGGACTCGGCTATAAAAAGGAGGCTCCTTATCATTGAGCTTAAAACTTGACTCGGACTGCACTCATTGATATGTGAGAAGTTTGCCCCTGTACCTTAGTGGAATGTTCATGGGCAAAATTTGCAATTTGCAATCTATGTATGAGAGAATTTTATGTTAATGTTGAGAATTTTAATTAACTGTAGATGGGGACAGTAGGAATCTCAACAATTAATGTCTTTATTTTACAGCTTCAGTAAAGAGTTAAAAGAGATTTTTCTTATATTTTTACATGTTATTACTGGCTTAGGTGTATGTCCATACCCTCTTTTCAACCTAACCTACATGCTATTATATATTTTCCTATTCTCAGTATTTATGTCAGCTACGCCCATGGCTTAACGACTCGCCTAGCAATGGCAACAGTACTTTGTAAGCGTTTTAAACCAAATTGAAGTCTCAACAAGTCAAAAGTGCTACTGGAATTTTTCTTTTTTTAAGTCAAAAAAAAAAAAACCAAATTACAAAACCAAAAATGCTCATAAAAAAGCTCTTGGCATTGCCACAAAGAAGACAATGTTGAATGGCAGCAACCTCCAAGTGCCACAAAACTATGGCAAAACAATCAAAGAGAACAAATCTACACGCTTGCACTTTTGAAAAGCCACTTAGAAGCGAAGAGACACAGCAAGCACCAAAAAGAACTCACCCAACGCAGTTTGGTGCTAAGCACTGCTGTGCGCTGCAATGTTTTGTGAATGTGTGTGTGTGTGTGTATTGAAACAAAAGTTCATTATAGAGCAATGAATTTAGTCAACTGGAATTCGTTGTCAAAGGATTAAATTGTTGGGGTTTTTAAGGACTGCTTACTTTAGGATTTAATGAAATTCCGCCACTATGACTTAATGGGAAAAGTTCTTTTTTCTTTTCATAGTGTGAAAAATCTTCATACTATAGGTTTATAGTGTAACGTTTGGCAAGAGCAAAAAGTTTTTGTTAGAGCAATAGAGTATTTCATCTTCGAATAATTTGGGGATAATAGTCTTTTGGGGTATTTTTAGGCGCTGTAGTTGTTGATGTAGGGAAATAAGATTTTTGATTTAATGGAAAAAGTTTTTTTTTATAGAGTGAGCAAATTGTCCACATGGAGGCCAGGAATGTCCTATTAAAACAGCAAGATGATCATTGACATTTAATCTTATAAATAAAATTCAATTTGTGTTTGGTTGTTCCGTATAGACTCAAAAACGGCTAAACCGATTACCTTGAAATTTAAACCTAGGCTATACAATTTTTTGATATCGGAAGGGGAGCAGACCCTCCCCTTACTTAAAAAGTACTACCCAAAAATAAAAGTGGACCGATCGGGACAATATTGGATTCATATAAAAGGTATTCAAGAGTACAGTATGAACATGATAAAAGTTAGGTCCAAGTACCAGGGGGGCCGCCCCAGCCCTAAAAACCCCTTAACATAGATTTATTTGACAATCACGACAATATGGGACTCAAATGAAAGGTATTCGGGAGTAGATTACGAATATGGTCAGCAAGTAGGAATAGGGTTTATAATTTATTGATAAAGGAAGGGGGCGTACCCTCCACCGTTACCCCAAAAACATCACCCAAAATCAAAAGTGGACCGATAAGGACAATATGGGTATCAAATAAAAAGTATGCGGGAGTAGATAACGAATCTGGCATACAAATTCATTTCGATGTATAGGGGGTCACCCCACCCCCATAAAAACGCCCAAAATGGGCACATTAGCCTGATCACGGACATATGGGACTCGGTTTGTATGTTCCGTATGGAATGAAAAACTGCACAACCGATTCTCTCGAAATTTTCGCAAAGCAAAGTCTTTATAATTTTTCGGTATCGGATGGGGGCGGACCCTCCCCCTTATGCCAAAAACACAACCCAAAGTCAAAAGTGGACCAATCGGGACAATATAAATATCAAAGGAAAGGTATTGGAGAATAAAATACGAATATGGTATAAAAATTTGAGTCTAAGTACCCATCGGGCCGCCCCAACCCCAAAACTCCCCCAAACAGACATATAGGACGTTCATTTCAATATGGGACTCAAATGAAAGGTATTCGGGAGTATATTACGAATATGGTCAGGAAGTAGGAATAGGCTTTATAATTTAGTGATAACGGAAGGGGGCGTACCCTCCACCGTTACCCCAATAACATCACCCAATAGTAAAAGTGGACCGATAGGGACAATATGGGTATCAAATGAAAAGTATACGGGAGTAGATAATGAATCTGGCATACAAATTAATTTCGATGTATAGGGCGTCACCCCACCCCCACAAAAACGCTCAAAATGGGCACATTAGCCTAATCACGGATATATGGGATTCGGTTTGTTTGTCCCGTATGGACTGAAAAACTCCACAACCGATTTTCTCGAAATTTTTTCGCATAATGTGTAGGTTGGTCTGCAAGGAAACATAGGCCATATAATTTTTCGGTATCGGAAGGGGGGACGGACCCTCCCCCTTATGCCAAAAACACAACCCAAAATCAAAAGTAGACCGCTCGGGACAATATGGGATTCAAATGAAAGGTATTCAAGAGTAGAGTATGAATTTAATAATAAAAGTACCTGGGGGGCCGCCCCAGCCCCAAAACCCATTAAAATAGATTTATTTGACAATCATGACAATATGGGACTCAAATCAAAGGTATTCGAGAGTAGATTACGAATATGGTCAGGAAGTAGAAATAGGCTTTATAATTTATTGATAACGAAAGGGGCGGACCCTCAACCGTTACCCCAAAAACATCACCCAAAATAAAGAATTGGACCGATAAGGACAATATGGGTATCAAATGAAAAGTATACGGGAGTAGATAACGAATCTGGCATACAAATTAATTTCGATGTATAGGGCGTCACCCCACCCCTACAAAAACGCCCAAAATGGGCACATTAGCCTAATGACGGATATATGGGACCTCAGTTTGTTTGTTCCGTATGGACTGAAAAACTGCACAACCAATTTTCTCGAAATTTTTTCGCATATTGTGTAGGTTGGTCTGGAAGGAAACATAGGCTTTATGATTTTTCGGTATCGGAAGGGGGGACGGACCCTCCCCCTTATAGCAAAAACACAACCCAAAATCAAAAGTGGACCGATCGGGATAATATAAGTATCAAATGAGAGGTAGTGGAGAGTAGAATACGAATATGGTATTAACATTTGAGTTTAAGTATCCATAGGGCCGCCCCAACCCCAAAACTCCCCCAAACAGACCTATTACACGTTCATTTCAATATGGGGCTCAAATGAAAGGTATTTGGGAGTAGATTTCGAATCTGGCATACAAAATCAGATCGAAGTATTTTTGAGGGGTGAGGGGGATGACCCCCTACATCCCCCTCACCCCTCAAAAACGCCATTACACCCATTATGACTCTATGATATTTGGCTAAATCGATTTTCTTAAATTTTTCCTAGATTGTGTACGTTTGTCTGGAAGGAAACATAGGCTACATAATTTTTATATATCTGGTGGGGGCGGACCCTCCCCCTTACCCCAAAAACGGCACCCATATCCGAAAGTGATCCGATGAGCACAATAAGGGTATCAAATGAAAGGTATTGGAGAGCAGAAAACGAATATGGTATTAAAATTTGGGTCCAAGTACACAGCGGGCTCCCCCACTCCCCCCCCAACCACAAAAATCCTCTAAACAGAAATATTCGAAGTTGATGTCAATATGGGACACAAATGAAAAGTATAAGGCAGTAGATTACAAATATGGTATAAAACATGAAGTCAAAGTAGTGGGAGGTCGCCCACCGCCAAATACCCCCAACCGGGCATATTAGCCGACCATGGCTATATGGGACTCAAATGAAAGGTTTTAGGGAGTAGATTATGAATATGACATTAAATTTTGCGTTCAAGTTTAGATGGCGCTTTTCCTCCTGAAGAGTCGTCAAATGGATTATTTTTCCCATTATGACAATAGGGGACTGAAATGAAAGGTATTTGAGAGTAGAAAACAAATTTCATATCCAATTTTGGAAACAAGTGTTTTGGGGTACACTTTAATCACCCCCTAAACTAAGCTTCATTTTCGTTGGGAATAAAGAACGATTTTGATATCTATTTTCTGTGCAAAGTGCCGGTGGCCGCCCCAAAACACCCTCCAAACGGTTCATACTTACCGGCCATGGCAATATGGGGCTCAAATTAAAGGGATTTGGAAATGCAGCACGAATTTGATATCCATATTTGAGTCGAAATGTCTGAGGTGCCATCCCTCCCCTAATGAGAACATTACCACCAAGAACCGAGAAGGAGCAAATTCTCACATATCAATTCAAGTTTAACTCAATGATAAGAGACCTTGTTTTTAGAGCCAAGTCCGAAAGGCGTCCCGCGTTGCGACACCAATTAGGGGAAAATTTTTTAAATGACCATGCATGGCATTGTAACTCGCAAATGTCACATGTCGGTCAAAGCGGGGATAAACTCAAGCGTCGTCGTCGTCGTCGTCGACGCCTTCTGCGTCCTCGTCGTCGGACTATGTAACCACTGATCGACGTTTTGCCAACACACACAAGGAAATTTGTGTGCGTGTGTGTATACGTGTGCGTACATGAGCAGAAAATATGCGAGAAAAAAGATAACCACAAAGAGAATGCAAACAAATATCTGACATTTTAATACCGTCAAACCCAACCGGCTGCTAACAGCTGTTCGCGTGAGACTACCTTTTTAAACCCGCCTTGGGTAACGACCAGCGTGGCATAGCTTTGGCAGAGCAGATTGAAAGCTCCACGTTTTGCACGGTGAATGAGGATGCCCCCACTAGGATTACGAGGAGGTGCAGCAGCTCGTCAGACAACGCCACTGCATCCCCTGATCTCCTAAGTGACATATCCTGGCAAGCCGTCATCTCTTTGGGGTCAGACCACTTCCCCATAATTCTCACCATCGACCGACCACCCGACTTCAGAACCTCTGAGCGCCGGACGTTTAACAATCAGAAGAAGGCCGATTGGACTGGCCTCAGAGAGTATACCAATCGCCGCTTCAGTGAACTGCCACCCCCCCTCTGATGTGCTAGTGGCCGAGAGGAAATTCCGAGGCATGATAAACGCAGCAGCCGCTCGCTTTATACCAGGCGCTCGAATACTCCAAGTGCGGCCCAATTTCCCAGCGCAAGCAGTGGTATTCGCAGACCAGCGTTATGAGATTCGTAGTATGGACCCTACTAACCCCAGAATCAGGGAGTAGGGAGCTGGAAATATACAATGTAGCCAAAGAACATAACCAGAATTTGTGGCTGCAACACCTGGAGCAATGTAACTTAGCCACCGGTGTAGGCAAACTGTGGTCTACTGTTAAGTCACTCTCGAATCCCGGTAGATGGGATGACAGGACCTCAGTCACTTTTGGCGAAATAACCGTGACTGATACCGAAGAGATGCACCAGGTTGTTCAACCGTCAATTTATTGTGCATCCCGAGAGAGACAGGGCAAGGAGGAGAGCCATTGGCCGTATTCGTGGTCTCCGAGCCGATGAACAGCCATCACAATTTGCGGTGGGCGAAGTTACGAATGTCATATGTGGCGCCAAATCATCTAAGGCGTTGCGCCCGACGGAATCTCTACATTGATGTTGAAGAATCTGGATGCACCTGGATTGGAGTACTTTACTACTGTCCTCAACCTGTCTTTGAACATTCTTAGAGTTCCCAATGTCTGGAAAATGGGCAGAGTGATCCCGCTACTGAAGCCTGGAAAAGACCCGAGTTTGGGGCAGTCGTACAGACCGACTTCCCTTCTCTCACCAGAAGCGTTGGGCCCGGGAATCTCTTCAATGATGCTGCAGAATCTGGATTCTCCTGGAGTTGAGTACCTTACCACTGTCCTCAACCTGTCTTTGAACATTCTTAGAGTTCCCGATGTCTGGAAAATGGGCAGAGTGATCCCGCTACAGAAGCCTGGAAAAGACCCGAGCTTGGGACAGTCGTACAGACTAATCTCCCTTCTCTTACCAGAAGCGTTGGGCCCGGGAATGTCTTCACTGGTGCTGCAGAATCTGGATTCACCTGGATTGGAGTACCATACCACTGTCCTGAACCTGTCTTTGAACACTCTTAGAGTTCCCGGTGTCTGGAAAATGGGCAGAGTGATCCCGCTACTGAAGCCTGGAAAAAATCCGAGTTTGGGGGAGTCGTACAGACCGATCTCCCTTCTCTCACCAGTGGCAAAGACACGCTTGAGGCTTTACTCCTCCCGAGCCTCGTAGGAGAATTTCCATTCGCCGAACATCAAAATGGATTTCGAAAACTTCTTCTCTCATCAGTGGCAAAGGCACGCTTGAGGCTTTACTTCTCCCGAGCCTCGTAGGAGAATTTCCATTCGCTTAACATCAGCATGGATATCGAAGACTGCACAGCACAACAACAGCTTTGCATGCCATCACCACACACATTTGCTGTGGCTTTAATCAGCCCAGGCCATGTGATAGGACGGTGTTCGTGCCACTGGACCTATCGAAGGCATTCGACACGGTCAACCATGCCAAATTATTTGAGGACATCGCCAACACGTGCCTCCAGCTAGGCCTGAAACGCTGGGTCGCGAATTATCTGTGGGGTCGCGCCAATCATTTATGGATTTTAGGGATAAGAAGTCGTAGCGCCGTAGAGTGAAACAGGGAGTTCCCCAAGGTGGTGTGATATCTCCGGCACTGTTTAACCTCTACCTATCCTCCATTCCACCCCTTGCAGACGACATAGAGATCGTATCATATGCGGACGATTGTACGATCATGGCATCAGGACCCCCACCCATTGATGACATCTGCGATAGGTTGAACGTCTACCTCAACAAACTTCGCTCATATTTCGCTGCAAGAAATCTGAAGATATCCGCCAGCAAATCTTCAGCCGCATTGTTCACTACAAATACGCGTGAGCTGACTGTGATGGTCGATGGAGAAATGATTCCGACCATCAAGTGTCCCAAATGATTTGGCGTCACATTTGACACCTCTTATTTTGGGTTGCCCAAAAAGTAATTGCGGATTTTTTAAAAGAAAGTAAATGCATTTTTAATAAAACTTAGAATGAACTTTAATCAAATATACTTTTTTTACACTTTTTTTCTAAAGCAAGCTAAAAGTAACAGCTGATAACTGACAGAAAGCAATTACAGAGGCACAAGCCGTTGAAAAAATTTGTCAACGTCGACTATATGAAAAATCCGCAATTACTTTTTGGGCAACCCAATACTATCTACCCACATGCCACAGTAATCTGCAATAAAGTCAAAAGTAGAAACAAGGTCCTCAACTCACTTGCTGGCAGCACTTGGGTTGCAGACAAAAAAACCTTGTTGACCACGTACAATTGGCAATTGGCCGGTCTGTGGTAAGTTATGCAGCGCCAGTGTGGTCTCGTCAACTTGGTGACACGCTGTGGAATAATATTCAGATCTGTCAGAACTGCGACGGGCTGTCTCCTCAGCTCTCATGTGGACCATAACTACGTGCTGTTATCGCAGAGACCATCCAAATCATCATCTTGTGGATAGATATCCACCGCCCAGAAGCCTTAAGGTATGGGTTGCCCAAAAAGTAATTGCGGATTTTTTAAAAGAAAGTAAATGCATTTTTAATAAAACTTAGAATGAACTTTAATCAAATATACCTTTTTTTTACACTTTTTCTAAAGCAAGCTGATAACTGACAGAAGAAAGAATGCAATTACAGAGTCACAAGCTGTGAAAAAATTTGTCAACGCCGACTATATGAAAAATCCGCAATTACTTTTTGGGCAACCACATGCTGTTATCGCAGAGACCTTCCAAATCTACATCTTATGGATAGATATCCACCGCCCAGAAGCCTTAAGGTAGAACAATTTCTCACAGTGTGGAAAAATCTAAAGAACAACTCTTAAATCATAATTTTCCAGGAAAACTGAAACTCAACTCAACTTACGTGCAGTTATGTGAGCTGACCACCCAAAGGCATAAAGAAATCAACAACAACAAAAAAAAAACCAAAGTAAATATTGCCTGGCCAACCCATCAAACTCCTCTCAACCACTAGAAGGGAAAAGGCATAAAAAAATATACCTTCCATACTTGTGAAAACTTTCGAAGCTTACTCAGATGATGAAGTGTGTGTGCCAAGTGCATCTTCATTAAATATGAAAACAACGTAGCAGCCACGTCAACATATTGTCGCATATGCGTCAACAGCCACAAAAAGATGGGCAACATTCCCTCACTTGACTCAATGCTCTTGCCATATATGTTGGCATGCTAAGTCACGGCTCCAAGGGCTTGTCATGTCCTGTACAAATTTTGAAGGTATTCCCCAAACTTTCCCTGTTGCTTCTCTCCCTGCCTCCATGACGATGATGATGATGATGATGATGCTGATGATGTGTATGATCTGAGATTGTTTTGCTGTTACCAACATAGACCATCAGCAGAATATCATGCTGCAATTTTTTTTGTGTTTTTTATTGAAAATGTCGTAGACACTCACTCCCCAAATTTGTCAACTCAATAAAGGGGACAGTTACTTAGGGGCGAGGTATTTTGTAAAGATGACAACAGCAATACGCCCACATGTGTTGCTGACAGTATGTAAGCAGTGTAATCAAGGACAATTTAAATGGTGAGAAATTGCATAAGGAAGTCAAAAGCCAATGCAGTAGAGGGGTGTGGTCATATGTGAAAAAGCAAAAGAACACCATAAAAAAATAAAAGAAAACAAAAAAAGTTACAATGAAATCTTTACATAAGCTTTAAATAAAGAAAACATCAGAGAATTAAAAAAAAATCATAATCAAAGGAAGTAAGGGGACACGGGAAAGAGGTGGTCCTAAATCGAGACCCCCGGGAAGCGGGGCTATAAAGTCATAATGGGAAAACTTGGAGTGGAAAAAAGCAAGCTTGAAGATGGGGGACAAGGCAGCGCTAACACGACTCATATGCAGATGTTGAAGAAATGAATGTCCTAGAAGATTCAGACTCTAAAATTTGAAACACCCTGCACCAAGTTTTTGGAGCTAAAAGCCAACCGGTTCGGACAGAGTCCAGGCCATCAAAATAATTGTTGAAACACTACCAGAACTGTATTGGAATATCTATAATGCAAGTGTCAGAGGGAATATAATTAGGTATATGAAAACAGTCACCGAGGAGTCCACTGTAGCGTAAAGGTTTGGGGTGTCCCCCTATGACACTGACCGATCTGGGTCAAATTGAAGAAAGATGTCGAGTGGCCTCACACAATTCATTGTCTCAAATTTCAGCAAAATCGGATACTAAATGTGTCTTTTATGGGCCGAAGACCCTAAATCGGCGGATCGGTCTATATGGCAGCTATATCCAAATCTGAACCGATCTGTTCCATATTGCAGAAATATGTCGAGGGCCGTAACGCAACTCACTGTCCCAAATTTCGGCGACATAGGACAATAAATGGGCGTTTTATGGGTCCAAAACCTTAAATCGAGAGATCGGTCCATATGGCAGCTATATCAAAATCTGGACCAATCTGGGCCAAATTGAAGAAGCATGTCGAAGGGCCTAGCACAACTCACTGTCCCAAATTTCGGCGACATGAAACAATAAATGGGCGTTTTATGGGTCCAAAACTTGAAATCGAGAGATCAGTCTATATGGCAGTTATATTCAAATCTGGACCGATCTGGGCCAAATTGAAGAAGGATGTCGAATGGCCTAACACAACTCATTGTCCCAAATTTCAGCAAAATCAGATAATAAATGTGGCTTTTATGGGCCTAAGACCCCAAATCGGCGGATCGGTCTATATGGGGGCTATATCAAGATATAGTCTGATATAGCCCATCTTTGAACTTAACCTGCTTATGGACAAAAAAAGAATCTGTGCAAAGTTTCAGCCCAATACCTCCATTTTTATACCCTCCAGCATAGGATGGGGGGTATACTAATTTCGTCATTCTGTTTGTAACTACTCGAAATATTCGTCTGAGACCCTATAAAGTATATATATTCTTGATCGTCGCGAAATTTTATGTCGATCTAGCCATGTCCGTCCGTCTGTCCGTCCGTCTGTCTGTCGAAAGCACGCTAACTTCCGAAGGAGTAGAGCTAGCCGCTTGAAATTTTGCACAAATACTTCTTATTAGTGTAGGTCGGTTGGTATTGTAAATGGGCCATATCGGTCCATGTTTTGATATAGCTGCCATATAAACCGATCTTGGGTCTTGACTTCTTGAACCTCTAGAAGGCGCAAATCTTATCCTATTGGATTGAAATTTTGCACGACGTATTTTGTTTTGATATCCAATAATTGTGCCAAGTATGGTTCAAATCGGTTCATAACCTGATATAGCTGCCATATAAACCGATCTTGGGTCTTGACTTCTTGAACCTCTAGAGGGCGCAAATCTTATCCGATTGGAATGAAATTTTGCACGACGTATTTTGTTATGATATCCAACAATTGTGCTAAGTATGGTTCAAATCGGTTCGTAATCTGGTATAGCTGTCATATAAACCGATCTTGGGTCTTGACTTCTTGAGCCTCTAGAGGGCGCAATTATCGTCCAATTTAACTAAAATTTTGCACGTAATGTTTTGGTATTATTTTCAACAACTGTACTAAGTATGATTTAAATCGGTTCATAATCTGGTATAGCTGTCATATAAACCGATCTGGGATCTTGACTTCTCGAACCTCTAGAGGGCGCAATTCTCATCCGATTTGGCTGAAGTTTTGTACAAGGCCTTCTCTCATGACCTTCAACATACGTGTCTAGTATGGACTGAATCGATCAATAGCTTGATACAGCTCCCATATAAACGCATCTCCCGATTTTGCTTCTTGAGCCCTTACAAGGCGCAATTCTTATCCGTATGAACTGAAATATTACACAATGACTTCTACAATGTCAATCAGCATTCAATTATGGTCCGAATCGGACTATAACTTGATATAGCTCCAATAGGATAACAGTTCTTATTCAATGTTCTATGTTTGTCTAAAAAGAGATACCGCGCATAGAACTCGACAAATGCGATTAATGGTGGAGGGTATATAAGATTCGGCCCGGCCGAACTTAGCACGCTCTTACTTGTTAAAGACTGTGGCGTGATTTTAACAGACAGATGGACGGGCATGGCTAGATCCTCTAGATCAAGTACATATATACTTTATAGGGTCGGAACTGGATATATCGATGTGTTGGAAATGGAATGGCAAAATGAATATTCCCCCTATCCTTCGGTGGTGGGTATAAATTTTGCATTTAGGACTTAAGAACCTTAAAACTATCATTAAAAAAATTATAGAAAAGAACAATAAAACAAAGACAAATAACTCACCTGTTAAAGGTCAGAGGTTACCAAATACCCAAAAAATAAAAACAAAAATAAAAAGTTATTATCAAAAAATTTTATATAAACAAATTAAAAATAAATATGCATATACTCATATAAATAAAAGTTTGTTAATCGAAAAGAATCTTATAAAAGTAAAAATTTAATGAAAAAATAATTTCAATAAACTCAAAATGACCCAACTATTGGGTTGCCCAATAAGTAATTGCGGATTTTTCATATAGTCGGCGTTGACAAATTTTTTCGCAGCTTGTGACTCTGTAATTTCATTCTTTCTTCTGTCAGTTATCAGCTGTTACTTTTAGCTTGCTTTAGAAAAAAGTGTAAAAAAAGTATATAAAAATCCGCATTTACTTTTTGGGCAACCCAATATAAAACTTAAAAGCATGACCAATACATGCCTACTTTAAGAATTTTTGCTTTATAAGAATCTTATAGGTCACCTTTCCCGCACCCTAAAAGTTCACAAAACCATGTCACGCTGCAATCTCTTTGCCAGCATCTAAGGCAACTTTATTTTGCCTTTGGTGGCAGCAGCAATTGGACCTAATTAGCATTGGTCTTTCTCCAACAACATGTCCCACAAACGTAACATTCGTTTGCATTAGCAAAAAAAACAAAAGCAGGCATGAAGAAGTGAAGTGCACAAAAAACAGCAACACAAAAGGACCACAAAGAACTACAGACATAAAAAGGACCAAAAACCATACAACAAGTATGCATGCAAACACAGTATCCTGCGGAGCATATAATTTATGTAAAGTTTTAAAAATGAACTCAAAGGAGTAGCGTGTACGTCTCCAACATGGAAGGCAAACAAAGGAAAAAGTTGTGCGTACATTGGCAGAGCTTGGCAACAAAATCGCTTTAAAGTTTTCCACCCATAGTTTAGGTTTTCTTTTTTCATTACTCGACATCAAAACAAGAAAAAAAAAATGGAAAATAGTGAACAACAAACATGATGTAAACCACCAAAAATAAAACAAACTGAAAAAAAAAACGGAAAACAACCTAGAAACTAGAGCAAGAAAAAAAAACAGAAAATAAGTAACCAAGTTGAACATGAAGGGAAATGGAAAACGCCATTGAAAATTTAACACTACCCCAGGTTAAGCCTTTGCTTTGTGGTGCTGTTGAAAGCTGAAATGGGAGGTCTTTAGGGAGTGAAAAACACTTGTATTAAGGGATTGACTAACAACAACAACAACGGCAACAACACTAACCCTATAACAAGAAAACAAGCGTAAGAACTGACACAACACACCGGTCTATAAAAACTTGTCAAATTCGTTGTACTTCTGACTTATCCACCAGCCATGCGGCTGAGGGTTTTCATATGTGTGTCATCGCTGAGCAAAACTGTGCCCCTGACTCACATGACGCGATAGAGGAAATGCAAAACGCCTTAAGTACGAAAAGAAAAGGATTGAGAAGGAAATTTTTAAAAGAGTAAAAAAGAGACTATAGCCTTCTCTGAGGGTGGAGGATGCAGGGACATAGCGGAGTAAGGGTGAACGAGAGGGTAGACGACCTGACTGTATGACCCAGAGAACTGCCACCACTAAACTCGATGAATGCTAAGCCTATCAGAGCGATGCTGTTCAAGTTAAAGGCGAGTCCGAAAGCGCGCTTTCATCACTACAGAACAGTAAAACTGTTGGAAGAACGGTGGAAATCCTATGGGGTATCCGAATCTTGAGAGGGAGGTCCAAATGGCTTTCAGTATCGATACGTAACACATAGGTGGACTTCTGAAGTGCCGTCCACCAGGCCACAACACCATATAGCATTATAGGTTTGACAAGTGCAGTATATACCCAATGCATGTACCCCAACTTTTGCCAATGTCTCTCTTGCTCCTTGAATGCTCTTGAATGCTCCTATTCAGCATAAGTGCGCTTTTAGTCCTATGTGTCACGTATCGATACCGTGCAGTATATACCCAATGCATGAACCCCAACTTTTGCCAATGGCTTTCTTGCTCCTTGAATGCTCCAATTCAGCATAAGTGCGCTTGTAGTCCTATATGTTACGTATCGATACCGAAAGCCATTTGGATCTCCCTCTCAAGATTCGGATACCCCATAGGATTTAGGTAAATGAGAGGATGAGGGGAAGAATATGAGATTTTGGATATTTCCTATGTCGCTGTACTATTTACAGAAAGCGCAAAATACCTGGGTGTTTTGCTGGACAGGAAATTGAACTTCAAATCCAACATTTTGGAAAGGGCAAGAAAGGCAACTCTCCCCCTATTCACCTGCAAGAGAGCCATTGGCAAAAGTTGGGTGTTTAGACCGCGTGTCATGCATTGGGTATATACTGCAGTTGTCAGACCTATAAGGCTATATGGTGTTGTGGTTTGTTGGACGGCGCTCCAAAAGTCCACCTAATGTTGAATACTTAATCGGATCCAAAGGATGGCTTGTTTGTGCATAACAGCCGCCATGAGGACGACTTAATGCGATGCACAGAATTTAATGCTACATCTTATGCCTCTGGACAACTAGAAGATGATGGACTATTGAGGCAGACGCACTTTCCAGGTAGCCAGGAAGTGGTCAGCGGTTTAGATACCGTAATGCTCACAGGAGCTGTATCTATCCATGCGTTGGTGACATTATTGACGGGGAGAAGAAGTGAAGTGTAGGCGATTTTCATTATCACCCAAGCGATGCTCCAGTAATCTCTTGGAGTTACTCTGCCATGGTTGTAACGGATTTTAAGGGCGAGTCTGACATTGTCCTACATATCGAGAGCATGGAGCGAAGTTAGGATGGTTTTAACTAAAAACACTCGAAATAGAAATGGAGCTGAAGGTGTAGGTGAGACTGAAGCCAGAGAACTTGAAAAGTGAACTACAAGGGGTAGGTCGGCGGAGAACTCCCTCCGTGAAGTGGTACGAGAAATCGAAATGTCTCTGCAACATACTAAGACACGTTGGCCGCCCAAAATATGGAGCAAAGTTAGGGTAGCCTTTACTATAAATACAGGAAAGACTGATGGTCTTGCAGGTGTAGGAAAAACTGACGCCGGAGAACTTGGAAAGTGTAACACAAAATACATATCTCAAAGGTTGATCGGCAGATAGAAGGCCCTCCATGAAGTCGTGCAAGATGGAGTACGAGAGGGTGCCCTTCCTGTATATTAAGGGGATATTTAAAAACGTGTAAATTGGGTCAATTGGGTCACCACTCTGGACTGCACCAGGGTCAAATAGAGTAGCTCGCTGTTGATGGATTGTATGCGTACTTGGGAGATAAAGTGGTCAGAAGGGGGTGACAAGTCGAAAGCCTCACCGAGGGTTTTTCTCGCCGATTCTCTGCTATGGAGATGCTGTTTGATCTCAACAGTGATGGCTTAATAATGATCGCGCTTTCAGACCAAGTCAGACCACTACTAATACCAAGCAAATTTCTGTCCACGATCAGCGAGCTCCTGGAGAGGTCACTGGCTGCGGGCCTGCAGAGTGCTATTACATGGGTGCGATAGGAGGTATTGCCATTCACATAGCAATACGGCCTATCGCACCCATGTAATAGCACTTTGCAGGCCGGCAGCCAGTGACCTCTCCAGAGCATGATGATTACTGCGAAACCTGTCGATATGAAGAGAAGGAGGAAGAGAAGGAGGAGTCTACAGGGGCACAGAGGTACAAAAGTCTGAGAAAAAACTGCAATCAAAATCTGGAAGCACTTTTTTGCTCAGTACAATCCCAAGAATCTGAAACGTGAAGGGCCCCTTAAGATGTTCATAGCGCTCAACCCTAATGCACATACTTGATGACATGCCTGATAGCCATTTGCCCTCAACTCTGTTTTTGCAACATCTTCTGTATTTTCATATACACACATTTAATTTTTCTCTCTAGGGTAAAACAATGGGCCAGACAAGCCTCCAAGCAAACTCTCCCTCTTCTATGTTGGGCTACTTCTTCAACCTTCTCACTTCTCCTTCTCTACTAAAGAAGTGTTACTATGCGACAAGCCTTTCGGACTTGGCAATAAAAAGAAGGTCCCTTGTCATTGAACTTGAAACTTGTGTCGTACAGCACATTTTAGTATGAGAGAAGTTTCCCTGCTGTTGTTTAATGGAATGTTCATGGGAAAACTTCCATTTTAGCCATTCAACCTAAATCTTAGATTGGAGATAAAATGTCCCTTAAATCGGTGTACCCATTAGAGGTGTGCAAGTGAGTCGTTCGTTGTCGTGTCACACGTGATTCGTGAGCGTGATCCAATTACGTCATCGTGCGTGACCGTGATTGAATTGAAAATCTTCGTGAATGAGTGAAATCATGCTTACCACACTAATCACAATTCACGGAAAAATCATGACTGACGAGACACTCACAACTCACGCCTCACCCACGGCTGACGAGACCCTCACGAGTCACTAGGCCTTAAGTTTAAACAAGTAAAAGCGTGCTAAGTTCGGCCGGGCCGAATCTTATATACCCTCCACCATAAATCGCATTTGTCGAGTTCTTTTCCCGGCATCTCTTCTTAGGCAAAAAGCATATAAGAAAAGATTTGCTCTGGTTTGGACCACAATTAAATTATTTGTTGGAGACCTGTGTAAAATGTCAGTCAATTCGAATAAGAATTGCGCCCTTTGGGGGCTCAAGAAGTAAAATTGAGAGATCGTTGAGCGAAATTTCATTCCAATCGGATAAGAATTGCGCACTCTAGAGGCTCAAGAAATCAAGACCCAAGATCGGTTTATATGGCAGCTATATCAGGTTATGGACCGATTTGAACCATACTTGGCACAGTTATTGGATGTCATAACAAAACACGTCGTGCAAAATTTCATTCCAATCGGATAAGAATTGCGCACTCTAGAGGCTCAAGAAGTCAAGACCCCAGATCGGTTTATATGGCAGCTATATCAGGTTATGGACCGATTTGAACCATACTTGGCACAAATGTTGGATGTCATAACAAAACACGTCGTGCAAAATTTCATTTCAATCGGATAAGAATTGCGACCTCTAGAGTCTCAAGAAGTCAAGACCCAAGATCGGTTTATATGGCAGCTATATCAGGTTATGGGCCGATTTCAACCATACTTGGCACAGGTGTTGGATATCATAACAAAACACGTCGTGCAAAATTTCATTCCAATCGGATAAGAATTGCGCACTCTAGAGGCTCAAGAAGTCAAGACCCAAGATCGGTTTATATGGCAGCTATATCAAAACATGGACCGATATGGCCCATTTACAATACCAACCGACCTACACTAATAAGAAGTATTTGTGCAAAATTTCAAGCGGCTAGCTTTACTCCTTCGAAAGTTAGCGTGCTTTCGACAGACAGACGGACGGACGGACATGCCTAGATCGACATAAAATTTCACGACGATCAAGAATATATACTTTATGGGGTCTCAGACGAATATTTCGAGTAGTTACAATCAGAATGACGAAATTAGTATACCCCCCCATCTTATGGTGGAGGGTATAAAAATTGGGTGCAAGTAACTGGGGGGGGGCCCCGCCAACCTCAAAACCCCCTAAGATAGGGTTTTTGGACGATTATGACAATGTGGCACTCAAATTAAAGGTATTCGGCAGTAGATTTTGGATATGGGCAGGAGGGAAGATCCGAACTCCAAAAACACCACCCAAAATCAAAAGTGGACCGATAAGACAATATGGGTATCAAATTAAAGGTATTGAAGAGTATAATGCGAATATGGTATTAAAAATTGGGTCCAAGTACCTAGGAAGTCGCCCTTACTCCAAAACTCCTCCAAGCAGACAATTTGAACGTTCATATCAATATGGAGCTCAAATGAAAGGTATTCTGGATTATATTACGAATCTGCTATACAAAATCAAATTGATGTATAAGGGGTCATACCAATCCCCCGAAGATGCCCCCAATGGGCATATTAACCAATTATGGGTACGTGGGACTTGGCTTGATTATTTGTTTCGGTTAAACCGATTTTGTTCAAATTTTCCCAGATTGTGTTGGTTTTTGTGGAAGGAAACATAGGTTATATAATTTTTTGATATCGGATGGGGGAGAGAGTTAAAAAAGGCGCAGCGTACCCGGTTCGGCTAGTCTTATATATAAAAATCAATTTGTGTTTGTTTGTGTGTTCCTTATAGACTCAGAAACGGCTGCACCGATTTTCTTGAAATTTTTACAGATGGTGCATAAAGACCGCGTGGTGAAAATAGGGTACTACATTTTTCAATATCAGAAGGGGGGAACGGACGCCCCCCCTAATTTTCAGAAACGCCAGATCTCGGAGATGGGTGGTGCGATTTAAGCGAAATTTTGTGTGCTCTCATATAGTACCCTAAAAATAAAAATTTGGTATCCAAATTTCGGATGGGGTTTCAAGGGGGGCCGCCCCACTCCCAAAACCTACCAAACATATATTTAGGCCAATCACGACAATATGGGACTCAAATGAAAGGTATTTGGGATAAGAAAACGTATATGATATCCAATTGTCGGTCCAAGTGCCCCAAGCCCCAAAACATCCCTAAATCGGACATATTTACCGACCATGGCAATATGGGAATCAAATGAAAGGTATTTGGGAGTAGAATACGAATCTTATATCCAAATGTGGGACCACGTTTCTGGGGGTCCACCCCTTTCTCAAAACATCCCCCAAACAGGACTTATTTACTGACCATGGCAATATGGGGCTTAAATAAAAGGTATTTGAATGTAGAATACGAATCTGATATCCAAATATGGGACCAAGTGTTTGGGGGGCCGTATCTCACCAAAAACATCCCCCAAAGGAGACAAATTTACGACCATAGCAATATGGTTTTGGTAGAAATTTGGTAGTAAAATTAAAACCTTGAACTAAGTTCAGTTCAGTATACATTTCTAGCCGTATTCATGGCAGTGGGTTCCCAAGATTCGGCCCAGCCGAACTTAACACGCTTTTACTTGTTTCATTTCATTTAAATTTTCAATTTCCTATGAATTGAGAAACTTATAATCCCGTTTGGGGGTAGTGTGGGCTGCTGATATTCTCTGGAAAATGGAAAAATGTCTGTGAACTTTATTTTATTTTTCATTCATTAAGTTTTAATAAATGATTTCCTGGAAATAGGAAATTAAATATTTCAAGGTCTTGCAAAACTTTTGTGGAAAATCATGGAAATGAGTTGCTTGTGTGTATTTAGGACATTCAATACTGAAAATTTGTTGCATTGTTACTAGAAAATCCCTAACTATTTTAAACATGGCAAAAGGCTCTTTTTTTTTTGTTTGAAATGAAAAGATTGCTCTGTGGCCCTTTGAGTACGAGAAATTATGTTTTTCATGAAAAATCACGAGCATGAAAAATAACATTAAATTGTCTAAATTTAATAACGTTTTCAAGTACTTTTGAAAATATATTTCAAATTTACATCCGTTTGCATTTTAGTTTCCGGTTGTGTGTAGTAGTGTTGGTAGGTTAGCTAGCTGATTGGTTGGATGGCTGATTTGGTTGCTTGTTTTTGCTCATATTGAGTTGTTACTGCTGACAGTGTTGTCACAGTTGGTGTTGTTTGTTGATGTTGTTAAAAGAGGTTATTGCTGCCGGCCTTGTTTGTTGTTGTCATTGCAGATGGTGATGCTGTCGCTGTTCGTTGCTGCCAACTCGCCTCAAGTTGATATATGAAGTCAATCAACCTTCCCGCCATCCATCAAAGTGGCAGACAGTCGACCGACAAATAACCCTTAAACGTAATGAGAATCAAACAAAGTCGACAAAGTCGATTTTGGCACAAAGCGACCATAGCAGACCTCTGAGCCATATGCCACATGACTGTCAAACGAATACACAAGCACACGAAAACACATTTACAACAACACACATGCATTGACAACAACATACGGCCTCCCTTACTGTGACACATGTGGTATTTTTATAAACAGCCTAAAACACATTGGCCCGGCCCACGTAATGGGTTAAAGGTTCTATCCGGTTTAGTTGTTGTTAACTGCAATGATGTTGCCATGGTTATAGTTGTTGTTGTTTTTGGTTATGCTTCTAGTTATTGCTGTTGTTGTTGTTGTTGCTGCTGAACAAACAACATCATAAAAATAAACAAAGTTGCAGCAGGAGCACGCACAATTGTCATATAACCACAAGCATGCCATTTGGTGTGTTGTCGGTGGCGTTGATGATGATAATGGGTGGCCTTTCATGGGAATGTTTGAGAAAAACAAAGGGTTGCCACATAATTTTAAATAAAAACAAGTAAAAGCACGTCGGACCGAATGTTGGTAACCCACCACCATGGATTCTGCTAAAAAATTTATAAAAAATAAGTTTAGTTGAAACCAAACTATTGGGTTGCCCAAAAAGTAATTGCGGATTCTTTTAAAAAAAAGTAAATGCATTTTTAATAAGACTTAGAATGAACTTTAATCAAATATACTTTTTTTACACTTTTTTTCTAAAGCAAGCTAAAAGTTAGAGCTGATAACTGACAGAAGAAAGAATGCAATCACAGAGTCACAAGCTGTGAAAAAATTTGTCAACGCCGACTATATGAAAAATCCGTAATTACTTTTTGGGCACAATAGCAACAATTAAAGCTTCTAGGAACCCAACAAGGATGATCGAGAGACCGGTTTACAAAGGAGCCACATCAGATTATAGACCCATTCGAGTGGTACTTGGCAAAGTTGTTGGAAGTCATAACAGAACACTATGTGAAAAATTTTAGGCAAATCGGATGAAAATTGAGGCTTACAGGGGCTCAAGATGTCAAATCGGGAGATCGGTTTATATGGGAGCTATATCGGGTTCTTGATCGATTTGGACGGTACTAGGCCCATTTTTGGGAAGTCATAACAGAACACTACATGCTAAATTTAGGCCAAATCGGTCAACAATTATGACTTGTAAGATCTCTAGAAGTTAAATCGGGAGATCGGTTTATACGGGAGCTATAACAGATTGTAGACCGATTTGAACCGTACTTGGCACAGTTATTAAAAATCATAACAGAACACAGCATGCAAAGTTTCAGCCAAATCGGACAAAATTATGGCTTGTAAGGAATCGAGAAGTCAAATCGGGAGATCGGTTTATGTGGAAGTTATATCAGATTATGGTCCGATTTGAACCGCACTGCACAGTTGTTGGAAGTCATTAGACAAGACTATCTGCAAAATTTCAGCCAAATCGAACAAAAATTGTGGCTTCCAGGGGCTTAAGAAGTCAAATCGGGAGATCGGTTTATAAGGGAGTTATTTCAGGTTCTTGACCGATTTTGACGGTACTTGCCACAGTTGTGGGAAGTCATAACAGATGATTCCGTGCAAAATTACAGTCCAATCGGACAAGAATTGCGGCTTTCAGGGGCTCAAAAAGTCAAATCGTAAGATCCGTTTATATGGGAGCTATGTCCTAATCTGAATCGATATGGCTCATTTGCGATCCCCTATGACCTACATCGATATTAAGTATCTGTGCGAAATTTCAAGCGGCTAGCTTTACGCGTTCGACCTCTATCGTGATTTCGACAGACGGACGGACGGACATGGCTAGATCGACTCAGAACTTCCAGATGATGATCAAGAATATAAATACTTTATGGCGTCCTAGATCAATATTTCGAGGTGTTACAAACGGAATGACTAGGTTAGTATACCCCCATTCCATGGTTGTGGGTATAAAACAACAAGTAGGTTAGCTTAGGTTTAAGTGGCAGTCTGCCATCAGACTCACTTAGACGTTTTCGTCCAATGTGATAACACAGGAACAGAAATTAGAGAGGTTTTCAAAGAAATGAGAACATAAAGTGGAACTCCTTCTGGCTGCTAGTGCAGAACACAAACACAGAAGGTGTTCTATACTCTCTTCTTCTTCGATGTCCTCACAGCTTCTGCAAAAGTCGTTACTGGCAACCTTCAGTCTGTTAGCATGTTTTCCGATTAGACAGTGACCTGTCATGACGGACACAATGACTGAGACGTCTGTTCTAGCCAGTGACAGCAAAGAAGTAGACCTTCAAGTTTAGATTAGGCCACATAGTTTTGGAATGCTCACAGCCCCCTCTTTGTGACCATGTATCATCCGTTGTCCTTCAGGCCTGGTGAGGAAAACTTAGCTTACATGTCGCTAGAGGCATACCCATAGATTCCAGTATCCCTGGAATATGCAGGGTAGATCCTAGTCTCGCAGGCTCGTCCGCTTTACAATTACCTAGAATATATCGTAGCCCGGCACCCAGAACAGGTGAATTTTGAACGGTTCAGTCATCTCGTTGTGAGATCTGCGACAGTCGAGGGCGGTTTTTGTGTTCAGAAATACGTTCTCCAGGGATTTAGTGGCTGCCTGGCTGTCTGAGAAGATAATTATGCCAATCGTCGTTATCTCATTATGTCTAAGCCATTCCACCACTTCCTTAATTTCAAGGATCTCCGCTTTATACACATTGCAGTGGTCGGGTAACCTTTTCGATGTGACCCGTTCTAGATCTTTAGAGTACACCCTAAAGCCCACCTGGTCGTTTAGTTTGGAACCATCCGTAAAGAAGTCTATGGAACTTCTGCTACCAGGGATATCGTAGTTCCAATCGTTTCTATCAGAAATAGTGGTACAGTACTTTCTGTCAAAAAGCGGCCCAGGTAGGGTATAATCCACACTGCCTGGAACATCCAACATTTTATCAAGGATAACACAGTGTCCGTAGCCGCCACATGACCAATGAGAAAGCCCTCAGTGTCTCTGCACAGTGTCCAGAGGCATAAGATGTAGCATTAAATTCAGTGCATCAGATGGTGTCGTCCTCAGTGCGGTTGTGATGAACAAACATTTGGATCCGGTTAAGTATTAAGCATTAGGTGGACTTTTGAAGCGCCGTCCACCAAACCACAACACCATATAGCCTTGTAGGTCTGATAACTGCAGTATATACGCAATACAAGACATGCGGTCTAAACCCCCAACTTTTGCCAATGACTGGCAGGTGTATGAGGCTAGTTTACTTTATAATTCCCTGGGATATCTCTGTAGTCCGGCACCCAGAACAGGTGAATTTTGAACGGTTCAGTCATCTCGTTGTGAGATCTGCGACAGTCCGGTTATTTAATGGCTGTCTGGCAATTTGGGTAGCCAAAATGTCCAAAGGCATAAGATCATATGGTGTCCTCCTCAGTTCGGCTGTGATGAACAAACAAGCCATTCTTTGGATCCGGTTAAGTATTGAGCATTAGGTGGACTTTTGAAGAGCCGTCCACCAAACCACAACACCATATATCATTATAGGTCTGACAACTGCAGTATATACCCAATGCAAGACATGCGATCTAAACCCCCAACTTTTGCCAATGGCTCTCTTGCAGGAGTATAGGGCAAGAGTTGCATTTCTTGCCCTTTCCAAAATGTTGGATTTGAAGTTCAATTTCCTGTCCAGCAAAACACCCAGGTATTTTGCGCTTTCTGTAAGTGGAACTTTCTCTCCATTCAAGGAGACAGGTTCCACTGTAGGCAACTTGTATCTCTTGCTAAAAAGAACTATTTTTGTCTTGCACGGATTAATACTTAGACCACTTTTGGTAGCCCACTTTGCTATTGCACGTAGACCTTCCTAAAGTATATCTCTTAGAGTGCTGGAAAACTTTCCCTTAACCGCAATTGCCACGTCATCAGCATACGCGAACACTTTTACGTCTTCGGCCGAGCTGAACTTTGGATACTCACTTTGAATAAATTTTTAATCAGCTCACCATTTTAAAGTCGGGAAATAAATGCGCCTGTTATAGGCCTAAGTCCCAAAATCGGCCGATCGGTCTATGTGGCAGCTATATCTAAATATGGTCTGATCTGAACCATATTTGAATCGGATGTCTAACTGTCTCTAACTTTGTTGAAATAGGATAATAAGACCCTAAATTAGTATATCGGTCCAAATGGCAGCTATATGTATATATGGTACGATATGGGCCATATTCGGTTTGAATATCGAGGTCCCTAGTACAACTCCTTGTTTGAGCGAAATCGGACAAAAAATGCGGCTTTTACGGGCTAAAATCCCTAAATTGCCAGATTCGTCTATATGGCAGCTATCCGAATCAACGCTTGTGATATGCACCTTAAACGCAATGAATTTGATCCGTTTTTAAAACGAATCATAACTGGAGATGAAAAATGGATTGTTTACAACAACGTTAGTCGAAAACGATCATGGTCCAAGCATGGTGAACCAGCTCAAACCACTTCAAAGGCTGATATCCACCAAAAGAAGGTTATTGGGTTGGCCAAAAAGTAATTGCGGATTTTTTAAAAGAAAGTAAATGCATTTTTAATAAAACTAAGAATGAACTTTAATCAAATATACTTTTTTACACTTTTTTCTAAAGCAAACTAAAAGTAACAGCTGATAACTGACAGAAGAAAGAATGCAATTACAGAGTCACAAGCTGTGAAAAAATTTATTGATTGTGACTATATGAAAAATCCGCAATTACTTTTTGGGCAACCCAATAATATATCCAAATATGGTCCGATTTGACCCATTCAAGAACTTTATCTGCATATGGAAGAAATACTAGTTTGTGCAAAATTTCAACTCAAGTACTCAATGTTTAAAGACTGTAGCGTGATTACAACTGATGGACACACGGACGGACAGATGCATAGACAGAGGGACGGACAGACATCGTTAAATCGTCTTAGAATTTTGCTACGATCAGAAATATATATCTATGTAGGGTCGGAAATGGATATTTCGATGAGGTAGGTAATTGTAGGTAGATTTTGATTAAGGCTTTTAGGGTGGCCCACCAACACTTCTAGACGATATTGGGTGAGCACATCTAGACGAAATTTAGTATGTGGACATCACGTACCAAATTTTTACCCAATTGGCCAAAAGTTGAGCCTTCTAAGGGTTTTGGAAGTTAAATCGAGGGATCGGTTCTCATGCATGTTATATTTAGAAATGATCATATTTGGATAATATTTGGTGTGGTTAATGAAGCTTTTGTTGTACTTTCCACATCACAGATCGATATTACGAAGAAATTATATGGATCAGAGATTAGCATGTACGTCCTTGCAGTGGTTAGCATGCAATTTTACAAACGAAAAATTAGAGCTTAGCATATCTTCCATCCTACAACATTGTAAGGTATAAAAACATGGGCAACAAACTTTCCTGGATTTTTTTTGTTTTGGCTCTCTGAGCAATATTTCCCCATGATGGCAACCCTACTGCTTACTAACACCATGCAAATAGATCTCTTTACACAAAATGTACTTATATGCCATCTATTGTACACATACATGGCCATTAGTATTATGAGGTGTTAACAGCATTTAAAGGATTTAATGTAATTTAGAGATGTTACACTTTTGGCGGAAAAAGAGCACACACACACACACACAGAGACAAGAAAATAGCAACAAAATAAAATGAACCAATATACAGAGAAAATGTGAAACATTTCAATAAAATTAACATCTATTCATAGGATGCGTGAATTCTTTTAGTAGCTGATGGTTAAAAGAGAGGGAAAGAGAGCGAGAGAGAGAGAGAGAGGGGAAGAGGGGGTTACACCTGGTAAGTAGAAAACCACATAATGAAGTGATTAAATTTGATTAATGGTTCAATGAATGTTGCCACACACAAAAGTTTCAACAGGAATAGGAAGTCACTTATCATGTGGATACAACAAACACTTCTAGCATATTAAAACAAAAGAAGGATTTAAGTTTGCAACCAGATTTAAGGATTAGGGGTACAGCAGGAATTCGAAACTCAACGCCATAATGTAGATTTTGAAAATTTTGAAAAGGAAAATCTTTAAGGTTACAAAAATATATACAATTTTGTTAAAGGTTTAAGTGAAACAAAAATTTTTGGTTCACCATGAAGTGTTTTCGGTACCCTTTTGACATGGTTCTTTTGAAACATACTTTCAAATACTGTTTATTAGAATCCCATATTGTCCCGTTTGTGTAACACGTCCATTTGGCCTAAATTTTCGTATTCTACTCTCAAATACCTTTTGTTTGAATGCCATCTTGTCCCGTTCGGTGTACATGGACATTTGGAGCATAGTTTTGGGGTAGGGCGACCCGCCTGAGTTACATGAGTTTCGTATTCTACTCTCAAGAACCAATCGCTTGAACCCCAATATGTCCGGATCGACCATCATGTGAGTTTGGGGGTGGTTTTTGGGGTGGAACCATAAGGTTAGTAAGGCCCCTAGGGGGTAGACTAAGCACCCCCAGAAAAGTTTGGGGTGGGTTTTGGGGTGGGACCATAAGGTTAGGAAGGCCTCCAGAGGGTAGGGTAGGGTAGACACCCCCAGAAAAGTTTTAGCATCCCCCCCCCACTCCCAGAATTTTAAAAATTGCATCGTTTTGGGCAAAATTTGCAAATTTTTTTGCTATTCAAAGGGTTTTAGCCCCCCCGTTCCCCCAGAACGATGGGCTGGCTAATGGATGGGACTTGATTCTATGTTTGTATTGGGTTGCCCAAAAAGTAATTGCGGATTTTTTAAAAGAAAGTAAATGCATTTTTAATAAAACTTAGAATAACTTTTAATCAAATATACTTTTTTTACACTTTTTTCTAAAGCAAGCCAAAAGTAACAGCTGATAAATGGCAGAAGAAAGAATGCAATCACGGAGTCACAAACTGTGAAAAAATTTGTCAACGCCGACTATATGAAATGTCCGCAATTACTTTTTGGGCAACCCAATACATAAGTTTCGTATTCTGTTTCCAATTACCTTTCATTTGATACCCATATTGCTGCAATCGATAAACATTTAATTTTGGAGCGGTTTTTGGGTGTGGGGTGCGCCGGTCTCCCCAACATTTAGGGTTAAGGTCAGGTCCGTAATCTACTCTTAAAATAACTTTTTTTGATGCCCATAATGTCCCAATCGGTAAACATTTTTGTTTGTGTGGGTTTTGGGGTAGGGCGTCCGCACAGGAGGCAGGAGTGGTACTTATTGACATTTGTTTTTATACCCACCACCGCAGGGTAGGGGTTATATTCATTTAGTCATTCCATTTGCAACACATCGAAATATCAATTTTCGACCCTACAAAGTATATATATTCTTGATCAGCGTAAAACTCTAAGACGATCTAGACATGTCCGTCCGTCTGTCTGTTGAAATTACGCTACAGTCTTTAAATAAAGAGATATTGAGCGGAAACTTTGCACAGATCGTCCGATTTTGCTGAAATTTGGGACAGTGAGTTGTCTTAGGCCATTCGACATATTCCTTCAATTTGGCTCAGATCGCTCCAGATTCGGATATAGCTGCCATATAGACCGATCCTCCGATTTAAGGTCTTAGGCCCATAAAAGCCACATCCATTATTCAATTTTGCTGAAATTTGGGACAATGAGTTTTGTTAAGCCCTTCAACATCATTCGTCAATTTGGCCCAGATCGGTCAAGATTTGGATATAGCTGCCATATAGATCGATCCTCCGATTAAGGGTCTTAGGTCTATAAAAGCCACATTCATTATCCGATTTTGCTGAAATTTGGGACAGTGAGTTGTGTAAGACCCTTCGACATCCTTCGTCAATTTGGCCAAGATCGGTCCAGATTTGGATATAGCTGCCATATTATGGTCTTAGGTCCATAAAAGCCACAATCATTATCCGATTTTGCTGAAATTTGGGACAGTGAGTTGTGTTAGGCCATTCAATATCCCTCGTTAATTTGGCCCAGATCAGTTCAGATTTGGATATAGCTGCCATATAGACCGATCCTCCGATTTAGGGTCTTAGGCCCATAAAAGCCACATTCATTATCCGATTTTGCTGAAATTTGGGACAGCGAGTTGGGTTAAGCCCTTCGACATCCCCCGTTAATTTGGCTCAGATCGCTCCAGATTTAGATATAGCTGTCATATAGACCGATCCTTCGATTTAGGGTCTTACCCCCATAAAAACACATTTATTATCAGATTTTGCTGAAATTTGAAGCAGTGAGTTGCGTTAGGCCAATCGCCATATTCCTTCAATTTGGCTCAGATCGCTCCAGATTTGGATCTAGCTGCCATATAGACCGATCCTCCGATTTAGGGTCTTAGGCCCATAAAATCCACTTTTATTATCCGATTTTGCTGAAATTTGGGACAGTGAGTTGTGTTGAGCCCTTCGACATCACTCGTTAATTTGGCCCAGATCAGTTAAGATTTGGATATAGCTGCCATATATACCGATCTCTCGATTTAAGGTCTTAGGCCCATAAAAGCCACATTCATTATCCGATTTTGCTGAAACTTGGGACAGTGAGTTGTGTTAGGCCCTTCGACATCATTCGTCAATTTGGTCCAGATCGGCCCTGATTCGGATAAAGCTGCCATATAGACCGATCTCTCGGTTTTAAGTTTTGAGGCCATAAAGGCGCATTTATTGTCCGATATCGCTGAAATTTGAGACAGTGAGTTGTCTTAGACCCTTCGACATCATTCGTCAATTTGGGCTAGATCGGTCCAGAATCGGATATAGCTGCCATATAGACCGATCCTCCGATTAAGGGTCTTAGGCCCATAAAAGCCACATTTTTTACCCGATTTTGCTGAAATTTTTGACAGTGAGTTTTGTTAGGCCCTTCAATATCTTTCTTTAATTTGGCTTAGATCGGTCCACATTTGGATATAGCTGCCATATAGACCTATCTCTCGGTTTTAGGTTTTGAGGCCAAAAAAGGCGCATTTATTGTGCGATTTCGCCGAAATTTGGAACAGTGCGTTGTGTTAGGCTCTTCGATATTCTTCTGCAAATTGACCAAAATAGGTCCAGATTTGAATATAGCTGCCATATAGACCGATCCCCCCGATTAAAGGCTTTGGGCCCATAAAAGGCGCATTTATTGTCCGATGTCGCCGAAATTTGGGACAGTGAGTTAAGTTAAGCCCCTCGACATATTTCTTCAATTTGGTTCAGATCGGTCCAGATTTGGATATAGCTGCCATATAGACCGATCTATCGATTTAAGGTATTGGGGCCATAAAAGGCACATTTATGGGGTGGTTGGTATCTAAAGTTCGGCCCGGACGAACTTAACGTCTTTTTACTTGTCAGACTTTCGAAGTAAATGAAGGTCTTAGTCAGGCTATGAAAACAGCGGCCAAATGGCGCGCCAGATAGTCCGCCTCCTTCTGAAATAGGCTGGAAGCACCTCAAGGCTTCCTTAACCATAAGTTCTTTAATTTTTAGAATTCGTTCAATCTCAACCTCTCCATGTAACCCATCGTATCTTGTGAAAATGCGTTTTTAATCAAAAGCCTCAACTTGTCCTCTGTTGTCTCTTTTTTACATGAGTTTTTGAGAGAAACTTTTTCATCATGGCGGTGTCATTAACGCTATCGACCTGTTCGGAGAAAAGTTGCCAGGAGGCACGGTTTGCCGCTTTGCATGTATTACACAGAGCGTGTATAGCCTTCTTGCACAGGTGTGGGTTTATCTGGATGACCCCAATCATTGATCCATCAGCAAATGGGCTTCTTGGGAGTGGGTGATGTTCTTATCGTCGGTTGTCTGTTCGCAAGGCTGCATTGAGTTTCCTGTAACAGCATTGGGTGATGTCTCATATCTTAGTCTTCCGAGAATTGAGAAATTCAGTGATGGTTACATCGTCGGCTCCCTGTTCGTTAGGCAGTATTGAATCCCCTGACCCCGCACTTCCTGATGTTTCAATATTAGAATCTTTGCTGTGTAACTCCTGCTTCAAAATTAAGTACTTAGAATTGACCCCCGGAAGTTATGAAAATGGTACAGGGTATTATGACTGTGGTGCATGGTCTACAAGGAAAAAGAGATCCCTGTTGTTGTCTCAAAATCTCTCACTGATAAAGGTAAGCACTGGATACATTGTTTATATCCACCCATATAGGGTGGAGGGTATACTAATCTAGTGATTCCGTTTATAGCACCTTTCGTCCTCTATCTAACACCAATAGTTTGAAATTTTAGCCTTTGACAACTTCAAAAAATTCAAAATTACACAAACTCCAATGACAAATCTAGGCCCCTTCCCACTCCTTAACTCAGTGTTGTGGAAAATATGCAATGCAATATTTGTAGTTAACCACTCGCTTGCAACGAAAGACAATCTGAAAGTGGAAAGTCGGAAAATTAAAAATCCATTATTAAGGGTTTTTTTGTTTGTTTTGTTGCTTTCCGCCAACTTAGCTTAGGAAGACACATTGTCAGCCAAAACCAACAAATCTACCATCAACTAAGGCCAGGGCGAAAAAAAACTCATTCAAAAGCAACGAGAGAAAAAAAAGCCCATTTAGGCTGGGGTGTCGAAGAAAATCCAAGATGAGAAGAAAAACTGAAATGAAAAATAGTCTTCGTAGTGGAGGGAGGGGGGGGGGGAGGAGAAAAATTAAAAAGGAAATCCCAAACTAAGTAGAAAATCCCCCTAATTACAAGTGGCAAATGAGTGCCAAGCCATGGAAGGTGGCAAGTGTTAGAAGAAGATTTCTGCCAAGATGGCGATGGAGGAGGTGAGGGGACGAGAGCGAGGAGCTGCCAAGTCAAGAAATATGGGAAAACGCTAATGAGTTTTAAGCTGTAGAAAGATTATAATTGATAGTTTAGAAAGGCTGTAGCAATAGCCTAACAGAAAGACAGCCAAGGCAGCGACAGGCGGACGAATGGCTGGCCATGCTGCGTAACGTTCAGAGCGTCAAAACGATTAAACAAATGATTCAATTGCTTTCGCTTCTTTTTGGCGTAACGAGCGAGGATGAAGGTGATTCCCACACTTTTTTCCAGTGTGAGTGTGTGTGTGCGTGTGTATGCGCCCAAAAGCTAGGTTGTGGGGAAGGGCAAATGACAGAGAGCAACAATCATGAGCCCAACTGCCAGGATAATTAAAGACAACAAATGTCAAAAACCATAGAATCATCTTTTAAATGATGCAGAAAACATAGTTAGTGAAAAAGAACAAGAATTGCTTAAAAGTCTTTTGGCAGGGATGACATTGTTGGAGTGATGGATATCGAACGACCGTCAGGTTTTAGATTAAAGTAGCATTAAAGTAGCCGAAGTTAGCATTAAAGTAACCGAAGATAGCATTAAAGTAACCGAAGTTAGCATTAAAGTAACCGAAGTTAGCATTAAAGTAACCGAAGTTAGCATTAAAGTAACCGAAGTCAGCATTAAAGTAACCGAAGTTAGCATTAAAGTAACCGAAGTTAGCATTAAAGTAACCGAAGTTAGCATTAAAGTAACCGAAGTTAGCATTAAAATAACCAAATTTAGCATTAAAGTAACCGAATTTAGCATTAAAGTAACCGAAGTTGGCATTAAAGTAACCGAAGTTAGCATATGAGTAACCGAAGTTAGGATTAAAGTAACCGAAGTTAGCATTAAAGTAACCAAAGTTAGCATTAAAGTTACCGAAGTTAGCATTAAAGTAACCGAAGTTAGCATTAAAGTAACCGAAGATAGCATTAAAGTAACCGAAAATAGCTTTAAAGTAACCGAAGTTAGCATTAAAGTAACCGAAGTTAGCATTAAAGTTTTCGAAGTTAGCATTAAAGTTTTCGAAGTTAGCATTAAAGTAACCGAAGTTAGCATTAAAGTTTTCGAAGTTAGCATTAAAGTAACCGAAGTTAGCATATAAGTAACCGAAGTTAGCATTAAAGTAACCGAAGTTAGCATTAAAGTAACCGAAGTTAGCATATAAGTAACCGAAGTTAGCATTAAAGTAACCGAAGTTAGCATTAAAGTAACCGAAGTTAGCATTAAAGTAACCGAAGTTAACATCAAAGTAACCGAAGTTAGCATTTAAGTAACCGAAGTTAGAATTATAGTAACCGAAGTTAGCATTAAAATAACCGAAGTTAGCATTAAAGTAACCGAAGTTAGCATTAAAGTAACCGAAGTTTGCACTAAAGTAACCGAAGTTAGCACTAAAGTAACCGTTGAGTGCAGCGGACGTGTTTCATTTCGCTCTTTGAAGAAAAACATCCGTATTTCGGAATAGGTACCTATTACGAAAAAATGTAAAGCATTTCAGGAGTAGGCTCAAAATGGACTCCAAAGACCCAACAGCTGCGATAGTGGAATCAGACCATAATAAGTTGTCCACCCCTCTGTTAAGTTTGTGAGCCTTGGGACCTGTTTTCGAGAGTAATGCCTTAAGCGGTGTCAATGAAACAGTCATCGCAGCCGAATGGAAAGATTAGGTCAGCGGGATGACAACTGAAGTGAGCGAGGGCTTTGCTAAGCTCACAAAAAGACCGAGAAGGCGATCTGGGGCACGACGAACGAGAAATATGAGATCAGCGGAATGACGGCGGAAGTGAGCGAGGGCTTTGCTAAGCTCACAAAATGACCGAGAAAGCGATCTGGGGCACGACGAAGGAGAAAGATGAGGTCAGCGGTATGACGGCGGAAGTGAGCGAGGGATTTGCTAATCTCACAAAAAAACCGAGAAAGCGATCTTGGGCACGACGAAGCAGGAAGATGAGGTCAGCGGTATGACGGCGGAAGTGAGCGAGGGCTTTGCTATGAGATCAGCGGAATGACGGCGGAAGTGAGCGAGGGCTTTGCTAAGCTCACAAAATGACCGAGAAAGCGATCTGGGGCACGACAAAGGAGAAAGATGAGGTCAGCGGGATGACGGCGGAAGTGAACGAGGGCTTTGCTAAGCTCACAGGAAGATCGTAAAAGCAATCCAGGGCACGACGAAGGAGACGGAGGAGTAGGCACCGGTAGCGCAATAGGGCGAAAGTGCAGGATGCTTGAAGGATAGAAGTGACACTCCAGGCACATCTACAGAAGCTGGAAAGGGAATCAGATCTCCCAAAGAGCATAGCGAATCGAAAGATGAGGTCAGCGTGATGACGGCGTAAGTGAGCGAGGGTTTGCTAAGCACACAAAAAGGCCGAGAAAGCAATCCAAGGCACGACGAATGGGACAGAGGAGTAAAACCGACAGCGCAATAGGTCGAAAGTGCTGGAAGGGATAGAACTGACATTCCCATGCACTTCTACAGAATCTGGAAAGAGAATCATATCTCCCGAAGAACATAACACTGCTGGGACGCAGAAGAAGAAAAAGAGCAACCTGCTTTCTAGTACAAATGACCGAGAAAGCGATGTAGGGCACGACGAAGGAGAAATATGAGGTCAGCGGGATGACGGCGGAAGTGAGCGAGGGTTTGCTAAGCTCACAAGAAGACCGAGAAAGCAATCCAGGGCACGACGAAGGAGACAGTGGAGTATGCACCGGCAGCGGAAAAGGGGGAAAGTGCAGGACAGAACTGACATTCCCATGCACTTCTATAGAAGTTGGAAAGAGACTTAGATCTCCCAAAGAGCATAACACTGCTAGAACGCTGAAGAATAAGAGGATATCCCCGCTTTCTAGTACAAATGCAAAATGGAAATTTGCCCATGAACATTCCATTAGGGAACAGTGGCAAAATTTTCACAAATTTATGAGGTTCAAGTTTTTTAAGCTCAATGTTACGGGATCTCCTTTTTATAGCCGAGTCCGAACGGCGTGCCGCAGTGCGACAACTCTTTGGGAAGAAGTTTTTATAGCCTCCATACCAAGCCAGCCCTCCCGCAATGGAGACTCAAGACAGTATCCTGCGTAGGGAGACAAAGTCGGAACAGGAACGAAGGGTCCTACACCTATTTGGGAAGAAGTTTTTATTGCTGCTATATTAAGCCAGCCCTCCCGCAATGGAGACTCCAGACAGTAGCTTGCGTAGGAAGACAAAGTCGGAATAGGAACGAAGGGTCCTACACCTCTTTGGGAAGAAGTTTTTATGGCTGCTATACCAAGCCAGCTCTCCCGCAATGGAGACTCCAGACAGTATCCTGCGGAGGCAAACAAAGTCGCAATGGAGACTCAAGACAGTATCCTGCGGAGGGAGACAAAGTCGGAATAGGAACGAAGGGTGCTACACCTCTTTGGGAAGAAGTTTTTATGGCTGCTATACCAAGCCAGCCAGCCCTCCCGCAATGGAGACTCCAGACAGTATCCTGCGGAGGCAAACAAAGTCGCAATGGAGACTCAAGACAGTATCCTGCGGAGGAAGACAAAGTCGGAATAGAAACGAAAGGTGCTACACCTCTTTGGGAAAAAGTTTTTATGGCTGCTATACCAAGCCAGCCAGCCCTCCCGCAATGGAGACTCCAGACAGTATCCTGCGTAGAGAGACAAATTTGGGACAAGAACGAAGGAATTGCGCATTGCCCTCGAGGACTGTAATTCCTTCATGGAGGACTGTGACTTCCAAAAGGATTTCACATCCATCAAGGGAAAGGGGAAGATAGTCGTTGAAAAAGGTAAGAAGCCGTCCTCTTCTGCCAGAGTGGCAAAGAAGCACAACAGAGACGAGATGACTTATGCAGTCATCGATATCGGTAGTGCATATGGTAGGATTCCACCAGATCATCTGTCCCTAGTAGAGCATGTGGGAAACGAATTGGTTTTCGACCACGTGTTGAGCTCTGAAGAGGGTCCACCCATGCTGTGAGTATAGTGGGGACATCTTAACGCTGCGCTTTTCGTTAGCAGAATCCATTGATACCGTCAAAAGCTTGGTTGGAAGTATCCACACTCCTTGGGGAATCTGGGAAACGAACAGGGTTTCGACCATATGTTGAGCTCTGAAGAGGGTCCACCCATACAAATTATGAGCGGTGGGTACAGTGCGGACATCATATCGCTGCGCTTTGCGTGAGCAGAATGTATTGATACCGTCAAAAGCTTGGTTGGAAGTATCCACACACTTTGGGGAGCAAAGTTTGCTCTTGTGAAAAAGATGGACATCTCCTAGCTCACAAAGGCGATGGTCTTCATCAAGGTTGAGGGCGGCAAATTCGCGACGGAACGCATGATGGATATCTTAAAAAAGCTAAATCAAGATTTTGTCATGGAAAAATGGGTGGTCTTCCATAGGGAGGAGAAGGAGATGATCATTGATCAAGTGTCAGTGACAAGTTTGGCAAAAATGCATGGCGTACTATGGGGCCATGGCCTTCTTTTTCAAGATTGAGAAGACTAGGATAGCCAAATATTCTCATATTGAGCCTTTAGGCGGTGCAGTTGGAGAACACTCAAAGAAGCCTTATGAATAGGGAGCCGACGGAGAGACCATCATCTACTCTCTCAATATAGGGAAGACTAGGATAAGCACAGATCCTAATACTAAAACATCAGCAAAGCAGGAACGAGAAACTTAACACAGCCTAAAGAAAAAGGACCCAACGGTGGAACCATCAACGACTTTCTCAAGATTTGGAAAACTGGTATAGGCAAATCTCCCAATATTCGAACATCAGGGAGTTCAGAGACGGAAGACTTAAAACAGCCTAAAGAACAGGGACGACGATGGAACCATCACCTGCTCCCAAGAAGCCCATTTACTTAAGCTTTGGAAGACTAAGATAGGCAACGTTACCAGTATTGAAACATCATGCAGTACAGGGATGGGAGACCTTATAAAGATTCGGAAGACTTGCATATCAAAGATCCCAATACGGAACCATCAGGCAGTGCAGTGACAGGAAACTCAATACAACCTAATAATCAGGGAGCCGACTATGAAACCATCACTTATTCCCAAAAAGCCCATTTACTAAAGATTTGGAAGACTAGTAGAAGCAAAACTCCTGATATTCGAACATTAGGGAGTTCAGAGACGGAAGACTCAAAACAGCCTAAAGAACAGGGACGACGATGCAACCATCACCTACTCCCAAGAAGCCCATTTACTTAAGCTTTGGAAGACTAAGATAGGCAATGATCCTAGTATTGAAACATCATGCAGTACAGGGATGGGAGACCTTATAACGATTCGGACGACTTGGATATCAAAGATCTTAATACGGAACCATCAGGCAGCGCAGTGACAGCAAACGCAATGCAGCCTAACGAACAGGGTGCCGACTATGAGAACATCAGCTATTCCCAAAAAGACTACTTACTCAAGATTTGGAAGACTAAGATAGGCAATGATCCTAGTATTGAAACATCATGCAGTACAGGGATGGGAGACTTTATAAAGATTCGGAAGACTTGGATCCTAATACGGAAACATCAGGCATCAGGCAGAGACAGGAAACTCAATGCAGCCTAAAGAACTAGAGAACCAATTGATTGAGGCCATTCATATAAACTCCAGCGGAGTGAGACTGCCACACACGATCTGATGGAGAAAATCAGCAAGGGCAAGATTGATGTTGTCTTAGTTCAGGAGCCATGGACGATCAGGAATAAAGTTTCTGGACTGAACCTGGACGGGCGAAGTGATATGACGATGTATGGTAGTAGCAGGCTGCATCGAGCTAAGGCGGTGAGCTGAAGATGTTTGGACCATGAAGCCTTGGAGCTGGTTGAGTGGGTGTGTGTGGGATTCTGATGTTCTGATAGTTTTAACACACTGTAACATACTGTATACCGTGTGTGTGAATGTTTCGATGGCACTCCTGTTTTGGCTAAGATTTGTGCTGAGTCATTTCGGGTTATGCCACCTAATTTTTGACTGTTTTTGAAATTAGGTGGCATAACCCTCCTTCGTGCTTGCATCATCCCATGAGGTGACCATTCCAGAACTGTTTGGAGTTCAACTGGTA
The DNA here is from genome assembly GCF_963082655.1 of Stomoxys calcitrans. Taxonomy (NCBI): domain Eukaryota; kingdom Metazoa; phylum Arthropoda; class Insecta; order Diptera; family Muscidae; genus Stomoxys; species Stomoxys calcitrans. The sequence goes on along the minus strand of NC_081556.1, from coordinate 138,610,573 downwards.
GTAGTTGGACTACATGGTCGAACCAGAGTCCTAAATCTGGTACCAAGGGAGTCAGAAGCGCCTGGAACTTCGGTTCCAGCGTGACTATTGGTGAGGCCCCAGTTGGGAGCAACGTGGCGGCTGTGGGTTGACACCTAAAATCGTGGGAAGGGCATTTCGATGATGGGTGTAGAGTTGCATGTACGCTACCGGGTGCCGTGACCCATAGAAGGGAAGGAGTTTTGGATAGTACTCTGCACCTAAGGGACGACTCGAATTGGAACTCATGCTAGCTTCGGCTATGCATGGGGGCGTTGATAGACGCATCGTTTTCACCCGGGGTTAAGAGCCCCGCAGGATTAAGCCATCGTGGCAGGTGCCTGCATAAAACACCATTTGGACTACAACTACCCTACAATTATAAATTCAGGCAATAGATATAGGTATATGAGAGCTATATCTAAATCACAACCGACTTTTTTCGATCGTATAAAAATTGTTGTTACTACGGCCACATAAGTGCAAATCTGGCGATAAATATATATATGGGAGCTATATCTAAATCTGAACCGATTTTGATGAAATTTTGCAGATATGTTAAGATTAGGAACAAAACAATCTCTGCCATATTTTGTGCAGATGGGTTGAAAATTGTAGCCACTACGGTCATGTAAGTGCAAATCGGGCGATACATATATATGGGAGCTATATCTAAATCTGAACCGATATTAATGAAATTTTGCAAATATGTTAAAATCAGTAGCAAATCATTCTGAGCAAAATTTTGTGCAGATCGGTGGAAAATTGTAGCCACTACGGCCATGTAAGTGCAAATCGGGCAATACATATATATGGGAGCTATATCTAAATCTAAACCGATTTTGATGAAACTTTGCATATATGTTAAGATAAAAAACAAAACAATCTGAGCAAAATTTTGTGCGATTCGGTTAGAAATTTTAGTTAGTACGGCCATTTAATTGCAAATCGGGCAATACATATATATGGGAGCTATATCTAAATCTGAACCGATTTTGATGAAATCTTCCAGGTATGTTAAGATCAGTAACAAAACAATCTGTGTCAAATTTTGTGCTGATCGGTTGAAAATTGTAGCCACTACGGCCATGTAAGTGCAAATCGGGCGATACATATATATGGGAGCTATATCTAAATCTAAACCGATTTTGATGAAACTTTGCATATATGTTAAGATAAAAAACAAAACAATCTGAGCAAAATTTTGTGCGATTCGGTTAGAAATTTTAGTTAGTACGGCCATTTAATTGCAAATCGGGCAATACATATATATGGGGGCTATATCCAAATCTGAACCGATAATAATGAAATCTTGCAGATATCTTAAGATCAGTAACAAGACCAGCCGTGGCAAATTGTGTGAAGATCGCTTGAAAATTGTAGCCACTACGGTCATGTAAGTGAAAATCGGGCGATACATATATATGGGAGCTATATCCAAATCTGAACCGATTTTGATGCAATCTTGCAGGTATGTTAAGATCAGTAGCAAAACAATCTGAGCAAAATTTTGTGCGATTCGGTTGAAAATTTTGGTTAGTACGGCCATTTAATTGCAAATCGGGCGATACGTATATATGGGAGCTATATCCAAATCTGAACCGATTTTGATGAAATTTTGCAAATATGTTAGGATCAGTAGCAAAACAATCTGAGCAAAATTTTGTGCGATTCGGTTGAAAATTTTGGTTAGTACGTCCGTTTAATTGCAAATCGGTCGATACATATATATGAGAGCTATATCCAAATCTGAACCGATTTTGATGCTATCTTGCAGATATGTTGAAATCAGTAACAAAACAATCTGTGCCAAATTTAGTGCAGATTGGTTGAAAATTGTAACTACTACGGCCATTTCAGTGCAAATCGGGCGATACATATATATGGAAGCTATATCTAAATCTAAACCGATTTTTACCAAAATCAATAGCGTTCGTCCTTGAGCCAAAAAAGTTACATGTGCCAAATTTCGTGACGATTGGACAACAAATACGACCTGTACCTAGATTACAAGAATATATGGACTCACAGACGGACAGACGGACAAGGCTAAATCCAATCAGAAAGTAATTCTGACTCTATTGGTATGGGTAATGGGTCTAGCACTTCTCCTACTTAGCTTTGCGAACAACTGCACAATCTTATAATACCCTGTACCACAGTGGTGATGAAGGGTATAAAAATCCATGTTGTGCCATACTGCCCGGCCGACTTAAATGGCTGAAAAGTGCGAACCCTCCACACTTCCTCCTCGTCATCAATATCGCCGAAGAGGTCTTGCTTTGGGGCAATTCCCGACTTACACTTGACTTGAGGGAAAATACTTCTCCTTCAGTAGTTCTACCTTCTTCTGGTTGTCCCGTTTTTTATACCCACCACCGACGGATGGGGGTATATTCATTTTGTCATTCTGTTTGCAACACATCGAAATATCCATTTCCGACCCTATAAAGTATATATATTCTTGATCAGAATAAAAATCTAAGACGATCTAGACATGTCCGTCCGTCTGTCTGTTGAAATCACGCTACAGTCTTCAAAAATAGAGATATTGAGCTGAAACTTTGCACAGAAAAATTTTTTGTCCATAAGCAGGTTAAGTTCGAAGATGGGCTATATCGGACTATATCTTGATATAGCCCCCATATAGACCGATCCGCCGGTTTAGGGTCTTAGGCCAATAAAAGCCACATTTATTATCCGATTTTGCTGAAATTTGGGACGGTGAGTTGTGTTAGGCCCTTCAACATCCTCCGTCAATTTGGCCCAGATCGGTTCAGATTTGTATATAGCTGCCATATAGACCGATCCTCCGATTTAAGGTCTTAGGCCCATTTATTATCCAATTTTGCTGAAATTTGGGACAGTGAGTTGCCTTAAGTCCTTCGACATTCTCCGTCAATATGGCTTAGATCGGTCCAGATTTGGATATAGCTGCCATATAAACCGATCCTCAAGTTTAGGGTCTTAGGCCCATAAAAGCTGCATTTATTATCCGATTTTTCTATAATTTGGGACAATGAGTCGTGTTAGGATCTTCAACGTCCTTCGTCAATTTGGCTCAGATCGGTCCAGATTTGGATGTAGCTGCCATATAGACCGATCCTCCGATTTAGGGTCTTAGGCCATAAAAGCCACATTTATTATCCAATTTTGCTGAAATTTGGGACAGTGCGCTGCCTTAGGCCCTCCGACGTCCTCCGTCAATATGGCTTAGATCGGTCCAGATTTGGATATAGCTGCCATATAGACCGATCTCTCGGTTTTAGGTTTTGGGGCCATAAAAAGCGCATTTATTGTCCGATGTTGCCGAAATTGTGGACAAAGAGTTAAGTTAAGCCCCTCCACATATTTTTGCTATGGGACATAAGGTTTGAGTTTTGCACCGGATTTTGAGGAAAGGTGGTTCACATATATATCCGAGGTGGTGGGTATCCAAAGTTCGGCCCGGCCGAACTTAACGCCTTTTTACTTGTCTAATTTCTTTTCTTGAGAATCCACTTTCATACGTAGTCTAAATAAGTTCATATAAGAACTATTAAATCAATCTTTGGTGTACAGTTTATTCGATTCGACCTTTTTCAACATGGTATCATCCCTAAAACCACACCCCCTATGTCATCAACCACAAAAGGAAGATGAAGTAAATTTTTGTTGATTTTTTCTTGGGGAATATTGTCGAAATGACTAGGCTTTTCAGCACAGAATAGAAAGAGGGGAGTAAGGGGTAGGGGGGCATCGTGTGGCTTCCAAGATAATTATATCACACAAATTGCACTCATTAAAGTAAGACAACACAACAAATGTTGCCATTTCATACAAGCCAGGCACAAGCAAACCCACACTCAACACACAGCAACATAAAGAAGGAAGGAAAACCCGCAGCAGCACACAAACCGTCTCCTCTACAAGACTCTTCAGGGGTTTCTTGGACCAAGTAGTAGAGACACATACATACAGAGGCATATTAATGATAACATGGAGAAATCTATTTGCTATTAGTATGCATAGATATGAATGAATCTAAGTACATACGTATGGATACCACACATATAAATATGTGTGTGTGTGTTATGCGATATGTTTACTTTTAATGTTTGGTGGATGCCAAGATTCTCTGTCAATAAGTGCGTAATGTGCGTCTTTGTGGCTGGTATGCCTGTCAATACATTAATGTAGGCATTTATATTCAACCGCTTGTAAACACTGACTCTGATACACTTGCAAATGTACACACATACACACACACACACAAACAAACACTCCCCCAAAGAGAGAAAAATGGATAATGTCATGGCATCGGAAAATTTAATGCCGAGGCCAGACAATCAAAACAGCCACAGCCTGTCGGGCAAAAATAGCAGCCCACACATTAGCACACAGCAGTTACCAACAAACAAAAACCAAGAATCATTGCCAAACCACTAAACAACAGGACGAAGAAATCCAACCATACAACCATTCAGTCAGCCAGCCAGCCATCCATTCATTCATCCATCTATCTATCGAACCTTTCTCCTCCACATTGGATCAAATCAAAATTGAAATACCCCCATAAACTGTTCATCATTTTGTAGCTCGTAGTCGTGGTAGTAGTAGTCGTCAACCAATGTTTGTAATTTGATATCCTTCACCTTCATTACTCATCTCTACTACTCCATCATGTAGGGGCCATGATGACAGCGGTTATCTTTGGCAGTCATAAGCCAAACATTATAGACAGCAAAGAAAAAAAAAACCCTAGGGTGAGAGTGGGTTATTACAGCCCATATTCCACCAGCCCCTCCTCCCTGGAGTGTCATTAGCAGGACTTTAATATCCACTGATGATCCAAATGAAATACAAAGCGCCATCAAATCCAAATCGAAAAACATTTCAAAAACCACGATTAACCGCAAAACAATAACACAACACAGACACATGCATACACACCCCCCCCCCCCCCCCCCCACCACGCCCTGCTGCCATAACACCTCAACAGTCATTAACTACAAACCAACGCACAATCGAATCTCACGACACACATTCACTTAATTCGCTTTCGCATATTTGCACAGACAACACAAACACAAGCAAATATTTATTAAGTGGCCCATGAATGTATGTGTGTGTGTGTGTGTGTGTGCTTGTGCGATAAAAATCGTGTCAATATATGCCATTTGTTTGTTCGATTATACTATGCAAAGTGATGATTAAACACTGCAGGGATTTCGAATAGGGACAATTATTTTGTAAAGTTGGTGGTTTTGGCAACTATAATAAAGGTGTTAGGTTCGGTTCCCGAACAAGGTATGAGTCTGTCAAAATAATGATTTTAAAGCCATTGGTGGCTAATTTTATGCATGACAATATAAACTTTTATGTTGATCCAATAAAGTGATATTTTCCTGATTGACTGCTGTGGGTTGAATAAAACCGAGATTTTTGCGTTTGACAATCGATAACGTTGATGTTTCTGTTGTTGTAACAGTGTGTTGTACACTGAGGCAGCAGGCCTTGCCGATGAAGGACTCTGTCGGGTCAATCCGGTCGTATAACCGGCTGCCATCCCCCTATGGAGTAAAACTCCGAGTTTTTGTCGATAGCTGAACTGCGGGCAAGATATGCAACTCATGACCCACACATCTGCAAGAGAGCCTTTGACTAAAGTTGGGGTGTCAAGACTGCGTGCCATGCATTGGATATATACTGCAGTTGTCAGACCTATAATGCTGTATGGTGTTGTGGTCTGGTGGACGGCGCTTCAAAAGTCCACTGCTCAATAATTAACCGAATCCAAAGGATGGCTTGTTTGTGCATCACAGCCGCACTGATGCAATACCTTCAGAGAGTATACCAATCGCCGCTTCAGTGATCTGCCACCCCTCACTAATGTGCTAGAGGCCGAGAGAAAATTCCGAGACATCATTAACGCAGCAGCTGCTCGCTTTATACCAGCCGGTCGATACCAGCCGGTCGATACCAGCCGGTCGAATACCCCAAGTGCGGCCCAATTTCCCGGCGCAAGCAGTGGTACTCGCAGACGAGCGTGATGGGATTCGTGGTATGGACCCCGCTAACCCCAGAATAAGCGAGCTGAATCTGGAAATGAACAGGGTAGTCAATGAATATAAGCGGAATTTGTGGCTGCAACACTTGGAGCAATGTAACTTAGGCACCGGTGTAGGCAAACTGTGGTCTACTGTTAAGTCACTCTCGAACCCCGGTAGACTGAATGACAGGACTTCAGTCACTTTTGGCGAAATAACCGTGACTGATCCGAATGCGATCAGTTTGTTCTATCGTCAATTTATTGTGCATCCCGAGAGAGACAGGGCAAGGAGGAGAGCCATTCGCCGTATTCGTGGTCTCCGAGCCGATGAACAGCCATCACAATTTACCGTGGGCGAAGTTACAAATGTCATCCGTGGCGCCAAATCCTCTAAGACGTTGGGCCTCGACGGAATCCCTACATTGATGTTCAAGAATCTAGATGCACCTGGAGTTGAGTACCTTAACACTGTCCTCAACCTGTCTTTGAACACTCTAATGGTTCCCGATGTCTGGAAAATGGGCAGAGTGGTCCCGCTACTGAAGCCTGGAAAAGACCCGAGTTTGGGGGAGTCGTACAGACCGATCTTCCTTCTCTCACCAGTTACAAAGTCGCTTGAGGCATTATTCCTCCTGAGCCTCGTAGAAGAGTTTCCATTCGCCGAGCATCAACATGGATTTCGAAGACTGCACAACGTCATCAGCGCACACATTTGCCGTGGCTTCAATCAGCCCAGGCCATGTGATAGGAAGGTCCTCGTCGCACTGAACCTATCGGAGGCATTCGGCACGGTCAGCCATGCCAAATTATTTGAGGACATCGACAACACGTGCCTCCAGCCAGGCCTGAAACGCTGGGTCATTTGTGGAATTTAGGGATAAGAAGTCGAAGCACCATAGAGTGAAACAGGGAGTTCCCCAAGGTGATGTGATATCTCCGGCACTGTTTAACCTCTACCTATCCTCCATTCCACCCCTTGCAGACGACATAGAGATCGTATCATATGCGGATGATTGCACGACCATGGCATCAGCCCTCCCCCCCCACCCATTGATGACATCTGCGATAGGTTGAACATCTACCTCAACGAACTTCGCTCATATTTCGCTGCAAGAAATCTGAAGATATCTGCCACCAAATCTTCAGCCAACATTTTTCACTACAAATACGCGTGAGGTGAATACTGAGCTGACTGTGATGGTCGATGGAGAAATGATTCCGACCAACAAGTGTCCCAAAATACTTTGCGTCACATTTGACAGCACACATTCTCCCCACATGCCACAGCAATCTGCGATAAAGTTAAAAGTAGAAACAAAGTCCTCAAGTCCCTTGCTGTCAGCACTTGGGGTGCAGACAAAGAAACCTTGTTGACCACGTACAAAGCAATTGGCCGGTCTGTGGTAAGTTATGCAGCGCCAGTGTGGTCTTGTCAATTTTGTGACACGTTGTGGAATAATATTCAGATCTTTCAGAATGCCGCCCTCCGAACTGCGACGGACCACCTCGATCAGGAGACAAAGATCCTACCAGTGCGAAGACATAACTACATGCTGTCTAAGCAATACCTTTTGGGCTGTTATCGCAGAGACCATGCAAATCATCATCTTGTGGATAGATATCCACCGCCCAGAAGCCTTAAGGTAGACCTACATGATCTAGAGCGTGAGGTTCAGCGCTACAAGAGAGAACCTCTAGATCAAGCGATATATTAAGCAGGTCTAAATAACATTCATGCAGACATGGTAGCAGATGCGGTAAATGGCTACAGGGGGAATGTAGTCCTTGGAAAACGATCGCCACCCATTGCACCTGAAGAAATCGAACTGGTGTATCAAACAGAGATCCTTGCAGTTAAAAAAGTGGTGGAATGACTAATACATAATGTCATTATAACGATTGGCATAAATATCTTTTCGGACAGCCAGACATGTAAGCTAAGTTTTCACGACCAGGCCCAAAGGACAACGAATGATAGATGGTCCTGAAGAGGGGTCTGTGAGCATTCCAAAACTATGTGGCCTAATCTAGACTTGAAGAGGTCTACCGCTTTCCTAACCTTGGCTAGAACAGACATCTCAGTCATTGTGTCTGTCATGACAGGCCACCTGTCTAATCGGAAAACATGCTGACAGGCTGCCAGCAACGACTCACTGCAGAGGCTGTGAAGACATCGAGGAAGAAGATACTATAGAACACCTTCTATGTGTGTGTACCGCACTAGCAGTCAGAATGAGTTCCACTTTAGGTTCTCATTTCTTTGAGAACCTGTCTGATTTAGCGGATGTAAACGCAGTCAGGAGTTCCGCTTTAGGTTTTCATTTCTTTTAGAACCTGCATTCGCAAGTTGTTGGGCTTTTTAAATCGATCTGAATGGTTCAACGGTAGGAACTAGAAGGCATCTTCCTTCTTCTGTTCCTGTGGTATCGCAATGGACGAAAACGTCTAAGTGAGTCTGATGGCAGACTGCCACTTCAACCTAACCTAACCTATGCCATGTAAAAACTTCTCCCCAAGAAGTTGTCGCACTGCAGTATGCCGTTCGGACTCGGCAATAAAAAGGAGATCCCTTATCATTGAGCTTAAACTTGAATCGGACAGCACGATGTGATACGAGAGAAGTTTGCCCCTTAAATGGAATGTTCGTAGGTAAATTTGCGTTTGCATGTACACGGATCTACCGATTTGTAGTCTTGCGTTAGACCCTTGACGTATGTGCTGCATTTGGTAAAGATCCAACCATATTTCGATATAGCTGCCATGGGTTCATATATGGTGAATTTTGACAATACCTAAAGTGGTGAGTATCAAATTGGGTTTACACTTCCCATTAAATGTCAGGAATTTTAAAATTAGAGAATTTTTTTTTGTAAACTGCTCCTATTGACATTTTCCCCAATGCATGGCAATCCGATTTCACGCAGCGACATATTAAACCACAAAACCAATAGAAACTATATTAGCAAACATGAGTATATCGTGATTGGAAAGAGAAAACATCAACGTCAACATTGAGAGCTTATTGAAAAAAACAACAACAACAACAACAAAAAAAACCGAAAACATGCAAAAAACTCAAAACCCAGTAACCGACATTCAATAATGTAAACTAAATGCTAGCCTTACTTTTTCAACACACTCACACTCACCCACACAGCCTCTTCTATGCTACAAGTCAAGCCCCCTGTTGCCGAAGAGCAGCAGCAGTACTTAGACTCTTAGACTTAGTGAGAGAGTATAAATTCTCATTTACAAATTACAAACAAATGGAATTGGTTTGGTTGGCATTGAAAGTTGTTGCTATTTTTTTTTTTCTTTCTCTGTTGTGGTGTTGCTTTCACAGGCAAATAATGGTTAACCCAATTATGGTGTAAGGGAGTGAGTAGGTGTGTCTGTGTGTGTGAGATCATGTATTAGAAACCTATTCCTCTATGCAAAGCAGTGTTACTTCACAAATTTCTGAGCGGGGGGGTATTGATTTAAATGTCATAAAGCCCAATTCCGATATATTTTTATTCACTTTGCCGACGACTCTCATCGTCGTTGGTTTTTTTCGTCTCCCTCTTTTGGCACCCCAGGAGGTGTTGTGCCCGCAATGAGTGCCATGTTGCTGATTTTGTTGGTGGGTTGAGTAAGTGGAGTGCAGTTAAATAGGAAATGAGAGCCCTAGGTTAGAAATGAGGGAATGACGGAAGTAGGATAAGGCATACTGCTGGGTGGTAGATGAGGCGTTTTCATGTTTGGTTAATGACGCAGTCGATGGCAGATACACTGAAGGTCATTAAGCGAAATTAAGTGAAACATGTTGGCAATTTGTGACGAATCTGGCACAAGTGAAACTTGGAGCCTTTTTTGGCAACGAACAGCCTGCCAAAGAAAAAGAAAACCAAGAACCTACAACAACAACAACAACAAGCAAGAACAATTTGACAAATTTGTTCAATAATATTTGTATTTTTTTTTTCTTTTTGCCCCCGGGTTTATTACCAGTGGGCGGTGTTGGGTTGGCCTGTTTCGTCGCACGGCTGGCTTCACTGCAAAGATGATGTTCTGTACTCTATTGTGTAGCCAAGTTTCTTCGAAACTTGAAGTATTTAGCAACAAAAGAAATGTTTGCTAAACCAAGTGTAAAATCAATGCAATGAAAACAATGGCAAAAAGAAAGGAAATCAATGGCAGAGTATTAATTTGAAAGGAAAACGCCCCAAAACGGGATGTCAAAATCATTGGGGTAGCAATTTTTTCTCAAAAGCATAAGAATCGATGGCATTGGGTTTATAAGGAAATAAAAGTTAAAAAATATTGCCATTTATTCAGAAGCAAAATATTCAACATTTTTTTTTTTTTCATAATGGATGAAAATGGCAACTGTATATGCAGCAACTTTCTATGCAGTTTGATTCAAATATGTATGTCAAGAAGAAATTTTTAATAAAAAAAAATTGTGAAAAACTTTATATAGGAGCTATATCAGCTTTTTAGCAGATTGGACTCATACTCGGTTCATTTGTTCGAGGTCATAGAAAAAGTCCTCTTACACAATTTCAGCCAAATCGGAGACGACTTGGGACCTCTAGAGGCCCAGGGAATATATATGGACCGACTGGAACCATACTTGGGATATAAACATTCATCTTGCTAATTTTCAGCCAATTCGAATAAGAATTGCGCTCTCTACAGGCACAAGATATATATTTTTGAGATCGGTTTATATGGGAGCTAAACCTAAACGTAAATCGATTTGGCCCATTTACAACCCCAGCCGACCTACATCAATAGAAAGACACCTGCTTTAGAACTCTTTGGAAAGTTAGAGTGCTTTCGACAGAGGGACATGCAGGATGGTCGGACGGACATGGCTAGATGGACTAAAAATGTAAAGATAAGTTGGGATTGTAAATTCCATATAAACCGATATCGCGATTTGACCCATAACTGCGATAAGACAATTTGGATCATTGGTCAATAACCTAATATAGCTGCCATACAAACCGATCTCCCGACTTGACCTTAGTCAAAAATATTGCGCAATGACGTTTCATATGACTTTTACGATCTATGTCAACTATGATCCAAATCGTTTCATAACCTAATGTAGCTGTCATATTAACCGATCTCTTGGCTTGATTTCTTAAGCCCCTAGAGCAAGCAAGTCTTATCATATTGAGCTGAAATTTGATCTTCTGACCTCCAATGACTTGGTGAGTAACTAGAGAAAGTAATTCTTATCCAAACAAATAAAATTCCATTTTTGTTATGATTTAAAATCATTCAAAATTTTCCAATATTCATATTTTTTCCAACTTCTCTTTCATAATCCATTTTGGTATACCCTACACCACTACTGTGGTACAGGGTATTATAACTTAGTGCATTTGTTTGTAACACCTAAAAGGAAAAGAGATAGACCCATTGATAAGAATACCGGTCGACTCAGAATCACTTTCTGATTCGATTTAGCTATGTCCGCCTGACTGTCTGTCCGTCTGTCTGTCCGTCTGTATGTCAATCTGTCTGTCCCTCTGTCTGTCCGTCTGTCTGTCCGTCTGTCTGACCGTCTGTCTGACCGTCTGTCTGTCTGTTCGTCTGTCTGTCTGTCCATCTGTCCATGTTAATTTGTATACAAACTATAGGTCGCAATTTTCATCCGATCGTCTTCAAATTTGGTATGGGCATGTTTTTCGGCCTAGAGACGAAGACTATTGGAATTGGAAAAAATCGGATCAGATTTGAATATAGCTCCCATATATTTGTTCGTCCGATTTGCAGTAATACAGCAATAAAATGGTCATTTGTTAACCGATTCTCTCGAAATTTGGCAAGAAGGATTTTCTTATGACTCTCAATATTGCTGGTAAATTTAATAAAAATCGGTTCAGATTTGAATATATAGCTCCTATATATATGTACTATCGATTTGCAGTTATACAACAATAAAAAGGACATTTGTTAACCGACTCTCTCGAAATTAGGCAAAAAGGATTTTCTTATGACTCTCGATATTATTGGTAAATTTCATAAAAATCGGTTCCGATTTGGATGTAGCTCCCATATATATGTTCGTCCGATTTGGAGTAAAACAGCAATAAAATGGTCATTTGTTAACCGATTCTCTCGAAATTTGGCAAGAAGGATTTTCTTATGACTCTCAATATTACTGGTGAATTTCATAGAAATCGGTTAAGATTTGGATATAGCTCCCATATATATGTTCGTCCGATTTGCAGTAATATTGCAATAAAATAGTCATTTGTTGACCGATTCTCTCGAAATTTGACAGGAAGGATTTTGTTATGACTCTCAATATTACTGGTAAATGTCATAGAAATCGGTTAAGATTAGGATATAGCTCCCATATATATGTTTGTCCGATTTGCAGGAATAAAACAATAAAATGGTCATTTGTCGACCGATTTTCTCGAAATTTGGCGGGAAGGACTTTCTTATGACTCTCGATGTTACTGGTGAATTTCATAGAAATCGGTTAAGATTTGGATATAGCTTCCATATATATGTTCGTCCGATTTGCAGTAATACAGCAATAAAATAGTCATTTGTTAATCGATTCTCTTGAAATTTGGCAGGAAGGATTTTCTTATGACTCTCGATATAACTGGTGAATTTCATAGAATTCGGCTCAGATTTGCATATAGCCCCCATATATATGTTCGTCTGATTTGGAGTAATATTGCAATAAAATAGTCATTTGTTAACCGATTCTCTCGAATTTTTGGCAGGAAAGATTTTCTTATGACTCTCGACATTTCTGGTGAATTTCATAGGAATCTGTTCAGATATAGTTATAGCCCACATATACATATATATCGCCCGATTTTCACTCCTAGACCCACTTCAAGCACATTTATTGACCAATCTTCCCAAAATTTTGTACAACGCTTTCCTCGACGACTACCACATTATCTGAGAAGTTTGCTCGAAATCGGTTCAGATTTAGATATAGCTCCCATGTATTTGTTCGCCAGATTTTGGATAATTTGTTGTCATTTGGGTAGGTGTAGGGTATTATACAGTCGGCGCCGCCCGCATTTTGCCTTTCCTACCACTTGATTCAAACTCACTTCACAACTATTTTAGTTGAATTAATTTTAATATGGTGACAAATCCTTGGAAATGTTATTTCCTTTCTTTTTCCAAATCCTATTAAGCGAAAAGATTTAAGTTAATAAATGATCATAACAATGGAAACAACTTTTAATTTCTTGGCACTTATAGAGCTTTGGCCAAGAACTAATCCTGTTTATTGTTGTTTTGTGTTGGTCTTCCGCCATCCTGGTAAAAGTCCTTCATTTATTATTGAAAGATGCGCCTTTTGAAGACTCAACCCAGCTCAACTGAACTTAATTACCTCATTTCATTATTTTGTTTATGCAGTACATGTATGTAGTCCTTTCGCACTCCTTGTTATTATCCTTGCTGGACGTAGTGGCTTAGTGTGTGGTAGCAAAAGCCGGCAAGTATATATTGCTGTACTTGCAATTGATGCTGTCATCACATATGAGGCAAAAGACTCGGACAATGACTGTTAGTGTAAGTGTGTCAGAGTATGTGTGTGAGTGCCTACGTAAGTTGATATTGTCCTGTGTCACTTTATCTGATTTACGCTCTTTTTCACTTGGTGATGGCGTTGCCTTCTTTTGTTTTGGGTAATTTCCCACCAAGGCAAAAACGCCAAAGATTAAAAGGACTTTTGTTGTGGCCTTAATGTTGGCCATCTTAAGTCAAGGACTGCACAATATTTTCACATTCGCTATAGTACCCATGCCCAAACACCCGAATCCTCCGAACCAAAACCCCTTTCGTGGGCTAAACCAAAATGGCAATGGCAGGACTTTTGGGTTCTGCAAAACTAAATACCGACCAGGCCATTTTATGCGAGGAAATTGCAAAGCAAAGCAAACCAAACCAAGGAAGAAAAAGCGACACAAAACCAGATTATATTTATGTCACTCCAACCAACTGTTTTGAGGGGCGTAGGAGTGGTGTAGGGGGGTAGATTTTGGGGTTTCTATACAAAGCATAGCATTGGCAGCTACCACCACAGAGCGTTGGCGATAGGGATATTTATCAGTGGAAATCTTCTTTAAGGCGTTAAGCAGAACTTATTAAATCAGCCAACGAAATGAACGTGATGGCGCTAAGGATAGTGGCTAAGTGCTACAACACCAACACGACAAGCCAACAGCAAGTTGAGTCCTGCTAAAATCGCCAGCCAGCCAGCCAAACGACAAAAGATGTCGCAATGTCGAGAGTAAGATTTCCAGATAGCCAGCAACTCGTGGAGGAATATTAACAACAATTCTGGTCAAAGGAAAAAACAACAACAACAAAAAGAAATGGGCAAAAGCGAAACAAGCCAGCAGCAATGGAGGAAAAAAAACATTATTCAACTGAGCAGATACTCGTACTCGACTTAAATACCATTTTCTTTGAATGAAATGAATTGAAATGTACACAGCATTGTACAAATGAATAAATGAATGAATGAATGAGTGAAAGAAACTGAATGAACAAAAGCAGGGGCGGCAGCGGAGGGCTCTTGCATTGACGAGCTAAAAATAGCAAGGAAAAGTTTGTTGTTGTCAATCAAAGAAAATTGCAACATTGGGGGGAAAATGCTTAGAGGCAAAACAAAAAAGTTTAAAAGAATAAAAAACGTAATGTTTGTATAATTAAAGTTATTATTACAAACCATAGCCTATCTCTCTACGTCTCTACTGACGACAAACAGTGGGAGAAAATTGAAAAAAAAAAATTAAAAAAAAATATGTCGTGTGAGAACGGTTAGAGATATTCCTTTGCAAGTAGGAATGGTTAGAGCTGAGGTGAGTTTTTGTAAAAAACTTTGGGCAGCATATCTTTTTAATTTTTAACGGAAGGACAAAAGTCGGGCGGTGCCGACTGTATAATACCCTACACCTACCCTATAAATATAATGTGGGACCTATATACAATTCTGAAAGAATTTTGATGAACCTCGGCGAGCAAATATGGTCAAACTGTAAAAACTACGGTTGACAAATGTGACAACATTATGGCAAATTACCCAAAATCGGACGAACATATATATGAGAGCTATATCTAATTCTGAACCGATTTCAAGCAAACTCCTCAGATACTGTGGCAGTCGTCGAGGAAAGCGTTTTGCAATATTTTGGCAAATTGGATCAATAAATGCGCTTGCAGTGGCTCTAGGAGTGAAAATCGGGCGATATACATATATGACAGCTATATCTAAATCTGAACCGATTTCTATGAAATTCACTAGTAATATTGAGAGTCAAGAGAAAATCCGTCCTGCCAAATTTCGAGAGAATAGGGTAACAATGACCATTTTATTGCGTTATTACTGAAAATCGGACGAACATATATATGGGAGCTATATCTAAATCTGAACCGATTTTGATCAAACTCTGTGTATCTTGTGGTAGTCGTCGAACAATGCGTTGTGCAATATTTTGGCAAGATTGGTCAATAAATGCGCTTGCAGTGGCTCTTAAAGTGAAAATCGGGCGATATACATATATTACAGCTATATCTAAATCCGAAGCGATTTCCATGAAACTTACCAGCAATATTGAGAATCAAGAGAGAATCCCTCCTGTCAAATTTCGAGAGAATCGGATAACAAATGAACTTTTTATTGCATTATTACTGAAAATCGGACGAACATATATATGGGAGCTAAATCTAAATCTGAACCGATTTTGACCAAACTCTATGCGTATTGTGGTAGTCATCGAGAAAAGCGTTGTGCAATATTTTGGCAAGATTGGTCAATAAATGTGCTTACAGTGCCTCTAGGAGTGAAAACCGGGCGATATATATATATGAGAGCTATATCTAAATCTGAACCGATATCCATGAAATTTAGCAGTAATATTGAGAGTCAAGAGAAATTCCCTCCTGGCAAATTTCGAGAGAATAGGGTAACAAAGACCATATTATTGCATTATTACTGAAAATCGGACGAACATATACATGAGAGCTATATCTAAATCTGAACCGATTTCGAGCAAACTTATCAGATACTGTGGTAGTGGTCGAGGAAAGCGTTGTGCGAAATTTTGGCAAGATTGGTCAATAAATGTGCTTGCAGTGGCTCTAGGAGTTAAAATCGGGCGATATATATATATATGAGAGCTATATCTAAATCTGAACCGATTTCCATGAAACTTACCAGCAATATTGAGAATCAAGAGAGAATCCCTCCTGCCAAATTTCGAGAGGATAACAAATGACCTTTTTATTGCATTATTACTGAAAATCGGACGAACATATATATGAGAGCTATATCTAAATCTGAACTGATTTCGAGCAAACTCCTCAGATACTGTGGCAGTCGTCGAGGAAAGCAGTTTGCAATATTTTGGCAAGATTGGTCGATAAATGTGCTTACAGTGGCTCTAGGAGTGAAAATCGGGCGATATATACATATAAGAGCTATATCTAAATCTGAACCGATTTCTATGAAATTCACCACTAATGTCGAGAGTCGTAAACAAATCCTTCCTGCCAAATTTCGAGAAAATCGGTTAACAAAAGACCATTTTATTGCAATATTACTGGAAATCGGAAGAACATATATATGGGAGCTATAACCAGATCTGAACCGATTTTTTCCAATTTCAATGGGCTTCGTCTCTAGGCAGAAAAATATGCCTGTACCAAATTTGAAGACCATAGGATGAAAACTGCGACCTGTATTTTGTACACAAAACAGACAAACAGACAGACAGACGGACGGACAGACAGACAGACAAACAGACAGACAGACGGACATAGCTAAATCGAATCAGAAAGTGATTCTAAGTCGATCGGTATACTTATCAATGAGTCTATCTCTCTTCCTTTTGGGTGTTACAAACTAATTCACAGACAGACGGACAGAAAGACAGACGGAAAGGCAGACAGACGGATAGACAGACGGACAGACAGACGGACAGACAGACGGACAGACAGACAGACGGACAGAAAGACAAACGGAAAGACAGACAGACGGACAGACAGACGGACAGACAGAAGGACAGACAGACGGACAGACAGACGGACAGACAGACGGACAGACAGACGGACAGACAGACGGACAGACAGACGGACAGACAGACGGACAGACAGACAGACGGACAGATAGACGGACAGACAGACGGAAAGACAGTCAGACAGACAGACAAACAGACAGACATACGGACGGAAAGACAGTCAGACGGACAGACAGACGGACAGACAGAAGGACAGACAGAAGGACAGACAGACGGACAGACAGACGGACAGACAGACGGACAGACAGACGGACAGACAGACGGACAGACAGACAGACGGACAGATAGACGGACAGACAGACGGAAAGACAGTCAGACAGACAGACAAACAGACAGACATACGGACGGAAAGACAGTCAGACGGACAGGCAGACGGACAGATAGATGGACAGACAGACAGAAGGACATAGCTAAATCGAATCAGAAAGTGATTCTGAGTCGATCGGTATACAAATCAATGGGTCTATCTCTTTTCCTTTTGGATGTTACAAGCTAATTCACTAAGTTATAATACCCTGTACCACAGTTGTGGTGTAGGGTATAAAAAGAATTACCATGATAATTTTGTTCGTTTTTACGCCTTCCGCCATAGGATCGTCATGACATTTTAAGTCGATTTAGCCATGTCCGTCCATCTGTCCGTCCGTCCGTCTGTCTAGGTATGGTATGGTTCAAATCGGTACATAACCTGATATAGCTGCCATATAAACTGATCTTGGGTCTTGACTTCTTGAGCCACTAGAGGGCGGAATTCTCATTCAATTTAGCTGGGATCCCCTCTAGATAACTTCCTCTAATGCTATTGCTTCGAATGCTTCGACAAATGCTATCCATGGTGGAGGGTATATAAGATTCGGCCCGGCCGAATCTAGCACGCTCTTACTTGTTTTTCTTAGAATTTTTTCATTTTAAGTTTTCGATTTCCGAAATGTTAAATTTTTAAAATCTGCCCAAAAACGAAGTTTTGGCAGCCCCAACGAATATTCGAAGCACTGAGGTGACCAACTTTGAACGACCGAACAACCTTAAACCTGGAAATTTTGCATACGATCTCTGTAACACCTCAGCTCTAACTCTTTCAAATTGTAAAGACATACTTCCAACAGTTCTCACATGGCACATTTTTGTACCCACCACCGAAGGATGGGGGTATATTCTTTTTGTCATTCCGTTTGAAACACATAGAAATATCCATTTCCGATCCTATGAAGTATATATACTCTTGATCAGCTTAAAAATCAAAGACGATCTAACCATGCCCGTCCGTCTGTCCGTCTCCCTGTTGAAATCACACTACAGTCTTTTAAAAAAGAAATATTGAGCTGAAACTCTGCACAGATTCTTTTTTTGCTCATAAGCAGGTTAAGTTCGAAGATGGGCTATATAGGACTACATCTTGATATAGCCCCCATATAGACCGATCCGTCGATTTATGGTCTTAGGCCAATAAAAGCAAAATTTTTCATCGGATTTTGATGGAATTTGGGACAGTGAGTTGTGTTATGCCCTTCGACACCCTTCTTCAATTTGGCTCAGATCGGTCCCGATTTGAATATAGCTGCCATATAGACCGATCCGCCGATTTACGGTTTTAGGCCCATAACAGGCGCATTTATCATCTAACGTTGCCGAAATTTGGGACAGTGAGTTAACTGAAGCCCCTTGACATACTTCTGCAATATGGCATAGATCGGTCTAGATTTGGATTTAGCTGCTATATAGACCGATCTCTCGATTTAAGGTTTTGGGACCATAAAAGGCGAATTTACTGGCCATCGACACCCTCCTTCAATTTGGCCCAGATCGGTCCGTGAGTTGAGTTAAGCCCCTCGACATACTTCTGCAATATGGCACAGATCGGTGCAGATTTTGGTAAAGCTGCCATATAGACCGATTTTTCGATTAAAGGTTTTGGAGCCATACAAGGCACATTTATTGTCCGATTTCGCCGAAATTTGGGACAGTGAGTTGTGTTAAGGCCTTCAATATCTTCCTACAATTTGGCTCAGATCGGTTCAGATTTAGATATAGCTGCCATATAGACCGATCCTCCGATTAAGGGTCTTAGGCCAATAAAGGCCACATTTATTATCCGATTTTGCTGAAATTAGGGACAGTGAGTTGTGTTAGGCCCTTCTACATTCTTCTTTAATTTGGCTCAAATCGGTCCATATTTGGATATAGCTGCCATATGGACCGATCTCTCGGTTTTAGGTTTTGAGGCCATAAAAGACGCATTTATTGTCCGATATCGCTGAAACAGTGACTAATGATAGACTTTTCGACATTTTTCTGCAAATTGTTCCAAATCGGTCCAGATTTGGATATAGCTGCCATATAGACCGATATCTCGATTTAAAGTATTGGCCCCATTAAAGGCGCATTTATTATCCGACATTGACACAGTGACTTATGTTAGGCTTTCCGACATCCGTTTCGTATATGGTTCAGATCGATTTATTTTTAGATAGATCTGCTAAATAGACCAATTGAACAATGACATGTTCTTATTAGTATTTGATTCAAATCGGAACATATTTCGATATAGCTGCTATGGGGCATAAGGTTATCATTTTTTCCCGAGTTTTGACTAAAGCTGGTTTACATATATTCCTGAGGTGGTGGGTATCCAAAGTTCGGCCGGGCCGAACCTAACGCCTTTTTCTAGCTTACAAGTTTTTTTCGATTTTCTCCCACTGTGCGATATTCTTAGTAATCATACAGAAGATCTTAGTTAAAGAAATTTGGTGGCTTAATATGGATTTAAATTTTCTAAATTTTTTTCCAAAATCTCAAAAGCTACCTCATTGTAAATCGCAAAATTACACTGTGTCCCTAACCTGAGAATCTCATTCATCCTGAGACAATACCTTTCATCTGTAAAGCAACACAAACTGTAGGAGAAACAACAATCCAGAGTAACCAGTGAAACCAAAAACAACACACACACAATACACCATTGAAGAAATAAACATGGAACAAAGGGGGAAAAAAATAACAAAACCAAAAATCCATAGCCGACAACTGATACGACGAACGGATATTGTAACTTAAACAGGGACTAGACACAAAAGCCAAAGGAGACGCAGAGATGGATACATGCCAGACCAGACATGGAGACTCTGTGATAGGTAGGCAAGCTTACTACATGGCCCTTGGTTCATTGAATGCATGGAAGGAAGCAAGCCAAAGAAGTTCAATGCAAAGCTCACAACTCATTCGTCTGAACTTATTGAAGTATTCTACTCTCTCTCTCTCTCTCTCTCTCCCTCTCCTTCATTTGCTTATTTCATTACAGTGCATAGTAGTTACTTGGGCAATTGTTCCTCGGCTTAGGCTAAGAAGGGTAAGGAATAAATTACATAGAGGTGTAGGGAGAGTCGCCGAGAGTGAATAGAAATGAGAAAAGTCACCAATGTACGTGAACAAATGCAATTCAAAGCATAAGTAATTTGTAACAGATGTTCCTTACGGCTTAGGGCAAGTAGAAAGCAGGGTTGCCGTTGAGGACTATGGCCGTATTGTAATTAACTAAAAAAAATATATACAATAAAATAAAATAAATTAAAAAAAAATAAAATAAAATAAAATAAGATAAAATAAAATAAAATAAAATAAAATAAAATAAAATAAAATAAAATAAAATAAAATAA